>NW_005367209.1:7360019-7376418 GCF_000412655.1 Myotis brandtii
GTTTCTTATCTCCATTCCAGGGAGTAAAGATTATGTAGCTTAAGTGTGATTGTTTGTAGTTAAAGTGATTAACTACCTGCCTGGCACTTAGTTAAGGGGTTTTATTCCCTCCCTAACTTCAGGGAAAAATCCCCACCTGGGGAAACAATCTTTCTCGGAGAGGTGACCTTGGTTAAAACACATAGCGCCAAGAAGGGGAGCAAACATATTAAGAACAGTATGCCATATACGCCAGGTCCCTTGAAACATATGCTGTGCAGATGTTTCTTCCCTGCAGCGACTGTGTCAAGCAGCAAGGATGGACCAGCTCCCAGCAGGTTGCCTCAGATAGTGTCACAGGAACCTGCACCTTGAGCATCACAAACTGTAAAGTAGGGTTGATGTAAACCTCTGGCTAGCTTCCCAATCTATCTGCCAGGTGTAACCCAAAAGGGTTTTGTACTCCTAGCCTAGAGGGGTCGGGGGCTGGGAAGGCAGACACTCAACACAAATAAAAAGCATAAATCAACAAAGGGTAAACGTAGTCACCTATTGCCTAGTGGTTAGCAGAGTAAAAATCCTGGATGCTCAAAACTGTTTTTGAAAATCGATTAAAACTTTCTTTGAAGTATGGTCTTTGTGGTTCTGTGTATACAACCTTACATAGGAAAATCTTTGGCATACTTACTTTTAAATCATTGAGTAAAGAGAAAAAACAAAAGGAAAAGTGCAATTAGACATCGGGATTTGATAGTATATTTAAGATAACTCCTAAGTCCCTAGAGGTGAAAGAGGTTCGAGTGGAGAATTCCAATGTGCTTTGACTTGCTTATAGACTTTACTCCAGTCCAGTTTTCATATAAGCTTCTATCAGATTAGTTCAGTTAGTAAATTGGTCTGTGGCTGTAATGACTGAGATAACAGAGTAAAGACATTCAGTCTGCTGCTGAATCCTGCTTGGTCAGACCCATATGCGTACATTTCATAATTTATGTATTCTGCTTTAAAAATATTTTATATAAACTAGAGGCCCGGTGCATGAAATTCGTGCACTTGGGGAGGGTTCCCCCAGCCTGGCCTGTGCCCTCTCACAGTGCAGGAGCCCCACAATTAATTGCTCAAAGAGGTACGCCCTGCCCACCCATTTGGGGCTCCTCGATGGATTGCCCCAAAGAGGTAGGCCGAAGCTGCGGGACCCCCAGCCTCACTGCATGCCCTCACTGCACACACAGCCTCCTGGTGATTGCTTGTTACGGCGTGAGGGCGTCATGACCACATAGGCTTTTACATAGGATGCTCACTAAACTATGGAAAGAAAATAGAGTCCCAACACCCCAAACATTCAATGTTAGCCTTTGTCTACTTGTTGGTCATGTGATCTTACTATATACTCAACTTTCTATTTCTTTTAAAAAATATACATTTTTATTGATTTCAGAGAGGAAGGGAGAGGGAGATAGAAACATCAATGATGAGAGAGAATCGTTGATAGGTTGCCTCCAGCATGCCCCCCCACTGGGATTGAGCTGCAACATGGGCATGTGCCCTGATCGGGAATCAAACCCTGGTTCATAGGTTGATGCTCAACCACTGAGCCACACCAGCCTGGCTCTATTTCTTTTACCATCAAAAACATCTCAGATCTTTGCAAACATTTTAGTGACTTTAATATCTCATTAAGTGAACATACCACTGTTTACTTCACTAATTCTTGGTAGTTGGATATTTAGATTAGTTTTCCACTTGCAAATAAAGGGATGACCATATTTTTGCATAAAGATCATTCTATATTTAAACCATTAAGAAAGGAATTTTTGAGTGAAAGGATGTAAACGTTTTAATTAACTTTCTTAAACCTTGAGTAGATTTGCTCTATTACTAAAAAGACACAGCTACACTTTTTACAATATCAGAACTGATATTATCATTAAGAAATATACTTTTCTATTTTGGCAGCTGAAAATGATATATAATTGTGTTCTTTTTATTTCAAAGGACGGATTTAAAAAATTTGTATTCTTTTGTATATTGTGTTAAAAATTTTGGGATAGATAACTTTTTCATGTTATTACATGTCTTCATGATGATTACTAGTGTATATCTAGTAGTACAACATAACTCAGTCATTCTGATTTGGGGAATTCATATTATTTCTGATTTTTCATGATTACAAATCAGGCAGTAATATTTTGTGTAGAAGTATTTTTTCTTTGGATTTTCTAAATTTCTAGGAGCCCTATTTATGATTCAAAGGCAGGCACTAGAAAGAAGGACTCTCATTCACTGAATCCTGGTGTATGCATAAATTACATTCAAGGGATTGGCCAGTTTGGTTGCCTGTGGGGAAAGGAACCTAATTTGAGGGGGAAAGGAATGAAAGGGAGAATTCCCATTGTATGCCATTTAGAACTTTAAAAATATTGAGTGACACGAGTGCATTACTTAGTTTAAAACATTAAGTACATTTAAAAAATAAAAATGGTGAAGTAATGAATGTACTTAAAGAAAAAAGCTAAATCCACCAGGAGGCAGCATTGCTCTGTCAGTAAGAAGGGAGCAGCAATAGGCTTTTATCACGGATGCTGGAATGTGGGTTGTTTTTTTCTTCCTCACTTTCTGTGTTGTTCTAATTTTCTATAAAGACCTATATATAAATAAAATACATGTTATTTGAGGACGTGTCAAGCCCTGCCCCTCTTTAGCTGTGGGACCATACTTCTGTATTTGTGCATACATTCATAAAAGTAGAGTTACTGAAGAAGGAGGAGGCTACATTTAAAATGTTAATAGATATACCAAATAGCCCTCCAATTGTATTATTCTATGTCATAAACAGGCACACAGGTGCCTCTTTGTCACATCCTCACCAACACAGTGTATTATGACATTGTTAGATCTTGTTTGATCTGATAAATTAAAAAATATATCCTTGTTTTAATGCATATGTATTTGGTTTTAGGGGAGGTGGTTATGCTTTCATATATTTAAAAGCAATTTATTTTTCTGTGGACTGCTTTCCCCACTCCAATGAGGGCAGGGAATTTGTCCATACTGGCTCATTTTATTGTGCTTAGGGTGCAGGGCTGTGGTGAGGGTCCTGCAAGAGGGCCAGGGCTTATATGACTTAAACTCCCCCTAGGTGCCTAGAGAGGGAGCCCACAGGCTTTCCTTGTGGGCTTGAAAGCTGTCAGCAAACCAAAAATGAAGCCAGACTCTTTTTTTTTTTAAATTTCTTTTTTGGTTAAGGTATTACAAATGTGTCCTCTCCCCCCTCCCCCTCATGGAAGCCAGACTATTTATACAGACTAAGGTTAGCATAGAGGACATTGTCAACAAATATCTGCCATTGTTGTTGTTCTTGAGTCTTCCAATTCTAACTTTATAAAGAGAGGGTTTTTTCTTTTGAATATAACTTTAGAATATATTTTTTTCAGGATCGAGAGCTATGGTTACGGGTCTTGGCTACCCTTACGAATAATCTGGCTTGTCTTTGTTTCTTTCCAGTGTACCAGGTTCAGTGTTTTGCATGGAGTCAAAGAAAGAACAGGCCCGTTTCCAGAATGGTGCATACTGAGGGCCACTTGAAGTGCTGGGCACTTCCTATATATAAAATCAGGGGATGCTAGCTGACATGAATGAATGACAATATCCCTGGGATGTGGGGTGGGGAGGTTGGTTAGTAAAGCTGAACACATGCATAGCCTATGATCCAGCAATCCCACCTGTAGACATCTGCCTAAAAAATGTTGGCATATGTTCACAAACAGACATGTATAAGAATATATAGAGCAGTTTGATTCAGAATAGCTCCAAAATGGAAACTACCCAAATGTCCATCAACAGTAAAATGGGTAAATAGTATGTCCACACACTGGAACACAACTGGGAGTATGAAAGATCTACAGTAACACAGCAATGTGGACGAAAGGCCAGACACAAAATGCATACTGTGTAATTCCATTCACATAAGCACAAAAACTTATACTTGCTTTTACAATTGGGATAATGGTTTCTTTGGGAGCAGGCACAAAAGGAGTTTTTAGGTTACTGGGAATGTTCTATTTCTTGATCCAGGTGCTGGTTACCCGGTGGGTTGAGTTTATAAAAATTCAGCAAGCTGCTCTCTTTTGATATCAACACACTTCTCTATGTATGTTAAGCCACCATACAAATTTAAAAATCCTCTTTGGAGAAAATCTAAAAGGAAATGTATCATCTTGTGAACTGTGGCAGTGTCTAGGAGATGAGATTCTGGCTAGTGTTTCCCTTCTCTTTCTTTATGCTCCTTATCTTCGTTCATTCATTCATTCATTCATTCATTCAATATTTATTGAATACTACTGTTTTATTCAGCTCTGCTGGGCAGTACACAAGAGTAAACAACGTGTAATTCTCTGTGCTTGATGAGCTTACATTCTAGAAGGTGGAGATTGACAACAAATAATAAACATGTAAATAAATTATATCCAACACTAATGATTGCTATAGAGAAAAGAAAATCTGGAAGGGGAGTTGCAAAGTGCTATGCGTGCTATTTAATGAGAGCAGTCAGAAAAGGCCCTACTGATAAAGAATAATTTGATCAGAAACAGTTTGCTTCAAGCCATGCAGATATGGTTGGGGATGGGGAAACAGGATTCCAGGTAGAGGGTACAGCAACTGCAAAGGCACTGCGGTGGAGGCATACTTTACTTTTCAGAGAAAATCTAGATCATGGTGCCAGTTATCGCTGTATTGCATCTTACCCCCCAACCCCCGCTTCAGTGCCTGCTCTGTAGCTAAAATATTTTTGTCCCTTGGTACGATGTTCAGGTTTGTCTGCAGAGGCTGCTGGAAAGACACCGCAGGAAGGGAGGGCTCTCTTCCTGGTTCTAGTGTGCTTTCAGCAGGCTTCTGCAGCGGGCATGGCTGGTCTCAGCCCTGGGCCTTTGGTGGGAGATGGCCTCTTTAGCCCCAGGTCCTGCAATGCACAGTGGCCATCAGCACCCAGAGACCAGAAGCTCCTCCTTCCCCACACCCATCTTGGGCAGTTTTGTAACAGAATTCCTCTGGGAGGTGCCTCACCTGGAATGGCTTTCCCTGGCAAACGAGAGGGCAGATTTCCAGCAACTTTCACTGGTGAGGCACCACAGGCTCTGCCATCCACTGAGGCACAGCACTCTCTCCAGCAAGGCCTGTTTGTCAACCTTGCTGGGAGTGGGGAGTGGGCTTTTCCTTGGCTCTCTACTCAGCCCCAGGAGTAGTGGCTGCTCCTTGAATATGAAATTCCTACATTCTTTGGAGTTCTCGTTATGTCTTACTAGCTAACAGCCCATTACTCCAACACCCTGTTACAGTCAATGATTCTTTATATTAAACTAGGGGCCCAGTGCATGGATTTGTGCACTTTGAAAGGAACTGTGGGCCTCAAGGCTGCAGTGGGCACAGGGGTGGGCCTCGGCCCATCCTCCGCGTCCCCACCCAGCCCCTCCTGTCATGGCCCCCCACCCCTCTCTGCCAGCAGCCCTGCTCTTGCCACCGCCACTTCCACGCAATGATGGTGCCGGCCCCGCTTGCACCCACTGATGGAGTGGAGTGATTGGGGCTGGTGCCAGCAGCAGGTGCAAGCTGTGGCTGTTGCCCCGATTGCCCCTCAGGAGCAGGGGGAGGTGGAGAAGCCCTCAGGGGCAATTGGGGCCGGCAGTTGCTGCTCGCACCTGCTGATGGTGCTGAGCAATTGGGACCAGCGCCAGGCGCTGGCAGCAGGTGCGAGCAGTGGCTCCAGCACCAGCTGTGGATGCAAGCGGGGCCAGTGCTGGCAGTGGGTGCGAGAGGTGGCTGCTAGCTCTGATTGCCCTTCAGGAGCAAAGGGAGGTGGAGAAGCCCTGAGTGGCGATCGGGGCCGGCTGCCGCTGCTTGCACCTGCTGACAGGGCTAAGCACTGGGGCCAGTGCCGGGCACTGTCAGCAGGTGCGAGTGGGGCTGGTGCCAGCAGCAGGCACAAGCGCCAGGCGGGACCACAGTGCATGGGAGCAAAGAATTTTCAGTAACCACCAGAGGCTCGCCCTGATGACAGCGACTAGCGTTCCGCCTTGGGCTGGCGCCCCGCTCACCTGCTCCACCATCCTGCCACAGCTGATGCCCGCCATATTCCTTGTGCGCCCCCTGGTGGTCAGCGCACATCATAGCAACCGGTTGTTTGGTTGTTTGGTTGTTCTGCCATTCAGTCTATTTGCATATTAGGGCTTTATATATATAGATGTTCTCTGTACAGGTTACTGCATGGTGTCTGTCTCACGAGTAGACCTGACTGAGAGTCACTGGCTCTAATGAGTGGATAAGGAAGGGGATGACAGGAGATGAAGTTAGAGATCAGCTAGGGGACATTTGCTTTTGCTCTGAGTGAGATGGGGTGTTCATGGAGAGGATTTGAGCAAAGAAATGATATTATGTGACTTAGATTTTCAAAGGTTCCTTCTGGTTGCCTAGATTAGAAGGACAGAGGAGAGGAAGGAGAAGAAGGAGGGTGATCAGCGAGGAGGTTACTGCAATGGTCCATGCAAGAGACTGTGGTGGATCAGGTAGGGGTTAATGGTGGTGTTGAGAGGCAGACGGACTCTGGGGATATTTTGAAGGTATAACGGATAGGATTTGCAGTTAGATTTAATGAGGTGAGAGAAAAACTGGAATGAAGGATAATTTCAAGGTTTTTGACTTGAAGAGCTGGAAGGAGGGAGTTTCTATTCACAGTGGGAGGGGATGGGAATAAGGGATTCATTCTGAGATGTATTAAGTGTGACGCACCAAATTGAGAAGCATTATTTAAGAAAATCTATCAAACTTCAGTAAGAACAGTGGGAGTCCATGGCATGTTAGCCTAGAGCTATTCCCCTCACCCACACCATTTCCAGCTCTAATCCTACCAGGGCAAGGCAGGCCCTGAGGACTGCAGCTCTGCTGATGACGGGGACTGACTTTATTGGAGAAGAGTGCACAAGATTCCATGCTTAGGTGTTAGGTAGGATAAGGGTCTCAAGGTCTGGGCAGTTCTAAATGTTGTTCTTGCTAAATGTTAAAATGTAGCACAGTATTTTGCAGACCAGCTGTAAACAGGATGAGCTTGACAGCAACCCAACCAGATAAATGTACCAACTACAAAGAAGAAATCAATGTGTAATTAACCAAATAGTGTATATAAGCAATGGCTAAGCCTGCCTGGGGAGACAGAGCTTTGGATATAAATGCCCCGTCTCCTTTACTAGCTGCAAGTAAATACACTACCTTGTGACAACCACATCTTGGTCTTAAAGAGTGCACCCAATGCAGGGGTGCTGTCAAAAACAATAGCATTCTCAGTGGCAAACAATCAGAGGCCACTGTCATGGCTAACTTAAGGTCTCCATGCTAATCGGGGCAAGCAACAGACGGCTAGACCAACTGGAAATTTAACAAGGGACAGCTGGGAAGTGCATCTTGACAAGATCCTACTTACTTCCGGTGGTCTGGAAGACTGTGCTCATGCCCAAGGCTGTGAGCACCTAGGACAGTGGGGCAAACAACAGACGGGTAGACCAACTGGAAATTTAACAAGGGACAGCTGGAAGTGCATCTTGACAAGATCCTACTTATTTCCGGTGGTCTGGAAGACTGTGCTCATGCCCAAGGCTGTGAGCACCTAGGACAGACCGGAGAGGACACAGCCGAACATGAGATCTTGTAAACATAGAATGTAAATTGTAAAAGATGGGTCCCCTTGGAGAACTGCCCGAACTCTGAATGCGATATCTCTGACTAATCACATGCTAACCCAGGGTGACCGCTAGGAAATCAGGCTTAAAATTAAAAACAGGAATAAAAAAAAACAATCAGCCCTGGCCAGTGTGTTAAGTGGTCACAGCATCGGCCTGCATATCAGAGGGTCATGGGTTCAATTCCTGGTCAAGGGCATGCACCTGGGTTGCAGGTTTGATCCCGGGCCCTGGTTGGGGTGCATGCAGGAGACAACCAATGTGTCCCTCTCCTTCCCTCCCTCCTTTCACTTTCCTAAAATCAATGGAAAAATATCCTCAGGTGAGGATTAACAAAAACAAAACAAAACAAAAAAACAATCAATCAAACAAAACCCCCTCAGAAGCGACCTGCCCAGTGTTCCTGGTGATGCAGGACCTGGTGGAGAAGCTGAAGCTGCTCGCTAGGAGGAGGAGCTCCTCCGGAGGAATATCCTGATGCTCCCGCGCAGACACTGTTTTGCACTGCCTACCGAGCCTGGCGAACGGTTCTACCTGTTTTGCACTTTGGCTGCTTGGCTGATTAACAAAGCAGGACACCCTTTGAGCAGCTTCAGGAATATGATGACCCCAGTGCAACCATATCTAACAGATTATCTGAACTTTGGTCATTTGGGAGAACTGCAGATTTTCCTTCTTCTAAATTAAAGTTGGGTTATGGAGAGCACGTATGCTATGTTCTCGACTGTTTAGTTGAAGAAGCATTAAAATATATATTGATTGGTTTCACTTGGGAAAAACCAACATGCGTGGAGGAGAGGGCCCTGGTCAGATCCAGCTTTTATATTTACCCCTGGGAACCGGGCTGGAATGCAGACCCCCACAGCATGACAGAGCTGAAGAATCCAGGGGTTCACCACTTCTCACATATTTCTGCCCCACTACCTCAGAGGGAAAGGAAGGTGAGCTCAGACCCCTGGTCCAGTGGACAGGTCATGTTTACCAGAGGGGTGTGTGGGTCCCCATTTGAGAAGCTCAGATGTGGATAAGAAATATCAAACCAAGGCCTAGAGCTCGATCTGGCTGGGGTCAGATTGACATCAGAACTCAGGATAAGGCTGGATGAGGGCTCGGCGTGGGATCAGAGCTCAGACCAGGAATCAGGGCTCAGCCTGTGTTCAGGGCTCAATCAGAGATCAGGATTAGAGCTCAGTCTTGGTTCCGGACGTAGCCTGAAGCCAGGATGAGGGCTCAGTCTGCAGTCAGGACTTAGTTTGAGGTTGGGATGAGAGCTTAGTCTGGGGTAAGAACTTAGTTTGAGATTGGGGTTGATCCTCAGGCCACCTCTCAATCAACATCCTGCACCCTAAACTACATCTCAGAGTTGGCTTTCTGGGAAGCTCAACCTGCAACAGCTGAGCTTGAAGAAGATGGGCAGTGGCGTTTGCTGGAAGAATGAGGATCTGGGGCCACCACCAGGGGAGACCATCTCAGTCTCCCTGCTGAAAGGATTGTCTTTTGGAACAAGAGTGGGAGGATCGCCTCCGTTTTCTTCAGCCCCCAGTGCCCCTTCTTACTGCTCAACCTTGAGGAAGTGGCTGCCTGCTCTGAGCCTCCAGCTGCCCCTCTCACAGAGGACCAGCATCCAAAACTAGGTTTGGAAAGGGGGTCTGAGAGCTGAGGCAGCGCAAGGGTCTGCATCCACTTATCTGGGTGCTCTGGGCTGTCCCCATGCTGTGTAGAATCATCAGAGAAATGCCTTCACTGAGGCCTTGGTCACAAGGATCATCCATCAAAGACTGTCCATGTATGCGCCTGACCCCCTTTTTGAAAAGACCCACTACGTAACTGTTCCCACTTGAGTTTGCATCAAGGAGGTGTCTCACTGTAGATGAGCCTGCTTTGTTGCTGTTGTTCATACTTAAATTATGTCAAACACACTCAAAAGAGTCAAGAGGCTTTGACTAGAAATAAAATAACAAAGATTTATTCAAGGGTCTTAGGGTTAGTAAACTGGAAACACAACTCAGAACATTCAGAATGTTCTGAAGGGGGAAAAAAAAGCTGAGGGTTCTTATAGTAAAAAGTACATTCTTGAGAAGAATCATCCCTCTATTCTTAGCCTATGGGTTGGTCTGAGATGGTAATCTTCAGATGTACAGTGACCTGGACAATGAAACAATTTCTTCTCAAAGTCACTCAGATAGCCAACCAGAGGGTATGATGTATAGCCAGGCATTGTTGTACAACGACCTGATGTGGGTCCAGGTATTCATGCAGGACTGGAAAGTTCAAAAGTTTAAGTTCCCAGGATCAGTTAAAAAAGAATAGAATTGCCCTAGCCGGTTTGGCTCAATGGATAGAGCGTCGGCCTTCGGACTGAAAGATTCTGGGTTTGATTCCCATCAAAGGCACATGCGCAGGTAGTGGGCTCAATCCCCAGTAGGGGGCATGCAGGAGGCAGCCGATCAATGATTCTCTCTTATTGTTGATGTTTCTATCTCTCTCTTCTTCTCCCTTTCTCTCTGAAATCAATAAAAATATATTTAAAAAAGAATAGAATTGTTTCCTCATGCTTCAGTCTACTTTATTTTAATAATTTAGTAGCTTGACTATTGTGACTCCAATTTATTCCTTCACTCTAGTCTTCAGTTATATGGTTAATTATCATTCCTTTGACTGTGTAGAACATTTTTTAGCTGATTTTCATGTCTGGTGTGGTTATCTTCAAAACCTGGAAGTCTTCACGCTGGTCCTCATCCCAGGGGTCTCTGTCCTGTTTGATGCTAAGAGTGTGATTGTGCATAGCTAAGCTGCTTGGGGATGTTCTGCAAAGTCAACACTCTCCTGGTTCCAAAGAAGTAAATCAACACTGGGCTGGTTGCATGAGATCATTTATGACCATAACTAGATCAGATTTGGGGCTGAATACCCAAATGTAACCCAGTCTTCATGGCTCCTTTTCTATCTTCAGCTTCTTCTAGGCAGAAGTAACCCTTCAGATTCTGGGCCTGGGTCTTCATTGAGAGAAAGTCTCCCATCCCTTCAAATCTAATGCTCTTTAGGAACATGACTTTGGGGTAAAACTTAGAGGGTGTAAATGGCAAGCACAAGTCTGTGGTCAAGGCTCCTCACTCTATGTAAAATGGGGGTGTTAAGAAACGTTTAGGTTTCAGCTTAAAAACTTTTGGGTTCTTTGTAAGAGCCAGGAGAAGAGTTTTGGGTCTGGTTGTGGTCAGAGCATTGAAGAGCTAAGAGAGAAGCAACGAGAACCAGGAGTCAGCCAAGGTGACTGTGATCTGCCTGCCAGGAGGTGGCAGTGCCAGGTGGGTTGGGGTTACTTTGATGCTTGATCTGTCAGCCTCCAGCAACCAGGGTGATGAGATGAAGATGGTAAAGGCTCCCTACATAATCCACCATTGTCCAAAAGTATAAGGATTACTGAGTCTACGACCTCATTTTACAGACAGGAAACCAAGGTCCAAGAGGGGAAGGGACTTGCCCAAGTTCACAGAGTGGGGCAGAAACTGAAGCAGGACTTGAACCCAGGGCTCCTGGCTTCCACATGGCAGAGACAAAAAGGTGGATGGAAGAGGAACGGGAGCCATCTCCTCCGCTCTCATCCCCTTGTGGCCCATCACTTGGCTGTGGCCACGTGGATGATAACAAAGCCCTTGATGTCTGAGAATTGGGGGCTGACAAAGTCCACCTGCAGCTGCCTTAGGCCACTCTTGGAGGGGGTGATGTTGAACTGGACCAAGGCCCTCTCCTGGGGCTCCAGGCTGGGTACACTGGGGAAAGGGAAAAGGAGAAAAGCAGACCATCAGCCCTCTCCCATTCCTGAGCTGGCCTGCCAGTCCGTGGCTCTCTAGAAACCTCAAGATCAAGGTCACACTAGCAGCGTCTCTATAGCCCATCTTATAAGAAAGGCAGCCCTCCCCCCACACTTCCACCCTCCCCAGAGTGGCACTTACTCGATGCTGAGCTGTCCCTGGAGAAGGCCACTGCCCTCCACCATCAGCATACCGTCTTCTACTTTCTCCAAGAGGGGGTTGACCACCATCACTTCCACTACAACTGCTACCCCCACCATGGCCGGGCCCAGCACCTGGAGGGGCAATACCCATACAATCATCCCTTCTCTCCTCATTTCCCCAGGAAAACCCATGGTCCTGGTGGGTCAGAGGATGGGGCAAAATCATCTCTACCCCTTGCTTTCACACGCCCAGTTACCTAGCTCCATTATTATATCATCCCCCTGCATCCATACCATTTCTCCCACCCTTGAGAGTTGAAGCCAGAGCCAAAAGCAACAACCCCCCCCCCCCCCCCCCCCCATCCAGCCTCTGATTTCCTTCCTCAGCTCGGCCAGGAACAAGGTGGTGGATGCGGACAAGGGTCACCTTGATGGTGATGAAGTCCTCCAGAGTAATGTCCTTTTCTACCAGGAGCTTCTCTCCTTTGGTGACAAGGCACATGGCAGCCAACAGGATCTTCTTGTCCTCTGTCAGGTCTTCCTTATATTGAGAGTAAGATATTGTGATTGGGATCTTTTTCTCTGGAAGGGAAAGCAGAGGTGGGAGTTGGGAATCCAATGTTCTTTTTCAACGGGACCCAGAAAGAGGAAGGGAATGTTCCATTCACAGTTACACTCTTTCTGGTCCTTGCAACCAACCGGAGGAAGGCATTATCATTACCAGTTTGCAGATGAAGAAACCTAAGGCTCAGAGAGGGTAATTTCTTGTCCAATGTCACTTGGCAAGTGAATCAAGGAGCTAAGATGAGGTGGAATTCAAATTCAGGCCAGTCAGCTACCATGACATCAGATTGTCTCTCTAAGAGTTCCTGGAAATGTCTTTAAACTTTCCCTAGTCATTCCAGATGGAAATCTCTCAGTTCATTAACCATTTATCCCATCAGGAATTCACGCACTATCTATTGAGCACTTGCTATGTGCTAGTGCAGAGAAGAGGGAGACCAAAGACCTGTCTCAAGCTTCCAATTGAGGGAGGAGGCCAATTTCCTCACAGTTCTCTCTCGTTCCTCCCCACTAAGGCCCAGTCCTAACCAGCCCCCCCAGTAATGAAAAACCTTCACTGCTACCCCCACGCAGTGAGCTTGTGCCCTCTGCCTTCTAAGCTCCTCTGGTCCAGGCTATCTCTGTCTCTCACCAGCCACAAACACACTATGTATTCTTTTCTTGTGAGTATAGGTTACCACAGGCCATATCTGACTGTCAGTCATATTTGGGCTATTTTTTGACATACATATATAATTATTACTTAGGTGTACCATGTCCTTCCCAGTTCGTTCCAGACCCTATCATCCTCTACTGCTCTACTGCCACTGCTTTCCTTATTTCTGTTTCCTTCCTGCCCCTGAGTTTTAAACCTGTGGAAAAGATCCATAAAGGCTTGAACTTGGCTCACACTCTCTGTTCCCCGAGAACTTTGATAAGGAGCATTTACAAAATACCTACAGCTGACAACATACTTTATGGTGAGAAACTCAAAGCTTTCCCACTCAGATCAGGAACAAGGCAAGGATGTCCCCTCTCATCACTCCTTTTTAACATTGTACTGAATGTCCCAGCTAAGACAATAAGACAAGAAAAGGAAATAAAAAGCATACAGATTAGGAAGGAAGAAAGAAAACTCTTTGTTCTCAGATGACATGATCATCTAGGTACAAGATTTGAAAGAACAACAACAACAACAAAATCCTGGAACTAGTAAGTGATTACAGCAAGGCCACAGGATATATGATCAATATATAATCACTTTCCTATAAACTGGCAATGAAGTGAGATTTGAAATTAAAAACACAGTACCATTTACACTAGCATCCCCAAAATGAAATACTTGGGCATTAATCTGACAAAATATGTACAAGATCTATATAAGGAAAGAACAAAACTCTGATGAAACAAGTCAAAAAAAATAAATAAATGGAGAGATATTCTATGTTCATGGATAGGAAGACCCAATATTATCGAGATGTCAGTTCTTCCCAACTTGATCTATATTTAAGGCAATCCTATCAAAATCCCAGTAAGTTATTTCCTGGACATTGAAAAACTGATTCTAAAGTTTATGTGGAGAGGCAAAAGATCCAGAACAGTCAGCATAATATTGAAGGAAAATAAGATCAAAGGACCAGCACTACCTGATTTCAAGATTCACTAAAAACTACAGTAATCGAAACAGTATGGTATTGGCAAAGAGCAGACAAATACATCAATGGAACAGAATAGATAGTCCAGAAATAGAGCCACATAAATATAGTCACAAAGGAAATAAATGAAGAAATTATAGTTTTTAAAAAACATAATGCTGAAATAACTGGACATTCAAATACAAATAAACAAACAAACATAAATAAATGTAGACACAGATTTATAGCCGTTACAAAAATGAGCTCTAAATAAATCATAAGCTTAAGTGTGTGTGTGTGTGTGTGTGCATCAATGTCAAAAGAGAAAAGCACACAATCTTGTAAAATGTCTACCAACATCAGACCTTTTGCCAAACAGCATCCAAATTTTTTTAAAAAGATAAATCAAGTTCATATTTCAGAAGAAGTGAATGAGGACCTCTTTATTTCCAATGCAATAGAAATGCAAAGAAGAGGAAATCAATGCAAGCCAGTAGGTCTTGGATCAGCACATTTTAAAACAAAATGTACCTTTGTATCTAAAAATCTGAGAGCCATGAATATTTAACAGAGAGAGAAAAGAATGATTTTGCCAGCTTGTAAAGTAAGTCCCAAGGAAGCATAAATTCTGCTGCTTTCTATTAGCTTCTCTACTCAGTAAACAATATGAGTCATTCAGGGAAAGGAAAGGAGGGAGGTAAGGAGTGGGGGAGGCTGAGAGGGGACTTCTGAGCTTTGGGAAGAGGTAGACTCAGGAATAGTAGTGAAGAGAAGAGAATGATGGCGTTTAATACCAGCCAGTGGTCATGAACTCTCAGGCTAGGAATGGAGCAGCTGGAGATAGTATGCCTGCAACTCTGGGCATGTGCCCTTGATCAGAATCGAACCCAGGACCCTTCAATCCGCAGGTGGATGCTCTATCCACTTAGCCAAACCGGCCAGGGTAGTGTTTGTATTTTTAAATAGCAATAAGCTGATAACTACCCCAAAGAGGGGAAAAGATAAAATACATCACCATGTATTTTGCAGATTACACATCTACTAAAATGATGTTAATGAAAGGCTTATAAAAATTTAAATTACAGTGTAAAGTGTAAAGAGCAGGGCACCAATGAGTATTTGCAATATAATTAAAATGATGTTTTTCAAAAAGCAAACAAGCATTCAAAATTTGCAAGGAAAATATGTTCATTGGTAGGTGGGTGGCAGGATCATGGGTGATCTTTCTCTTGCGTGCTCTCAGTCATTAATGACTGTGTATTACTTTCAATATGAAAAAAATTGCTAAAAGCCAGGAGAAAGTATATGTTAATTAATATTTCATTATAAAGTGTGATTTAGATTTTGTGAAAATTAAATGACACCTCCTTCATATGTTTTCACGCCTTGTCAAGATACACAAGTTTCACTCACCAGAAACTGGCCCAGAGCAACAGTTTCTTTGTTTAATTGAATCCTTAGAGTTCAGAAGGTATGTGAAGAGATAGATAGACAAAGACAGAAAGAGGGAGAGAAAGACAGAGAGGTAGGGAGGGAAAGAGAGTAGGAAAAAGAATAATCAAATGGGATACATTTAGTAAATCATAGATGAAGTGCTAGGTGTAAAAAATCCTTGAAATACATATATTTAAAAGCAGTTAAAGTACCTTAAAATTGTGCAAAAAAATTCAAAAGGATGACGTTTGGGTTCAAAATATCAAGGGTGCTTTTCAGGCAAATGTACCGTTAGGCACGTTAAGCATAGCCGGTGTGGGCTGACCGCACCCACCTCTCCAAGGCCTGCAGTCAGGCTGCAGGGCCAGCTGTGCGATGTGCCTGGCTTTTGCTGTGGGCTCTTAGTCAGACTGGTGTGAGTCCTGCCTCTACACATACTGGTGTGTGACCTTGGACTGGCGAGTTCACCTTTCTGGGTGTGAGTTGAATTATCAGGACAGGGCCTGACATGTGTAAGCACTTAATAAACGTCTCTTACTCACCTACCCGTCTCATGCAGGGCACCTGGAGAAGGCGACACAAGCGTATTCCACAGGGTATGACATGCTCCCAGCATGTAAATGTTCATACTAATTTGATAAATAGAGACTATAAATCCTCTCACCATTAGGCCAGTTTGCCACCAGATGATTGTGACTTTTATCACTATTCTCATTAGTTAGCCCCTCCGAGCCTCAGTTTTCTCATCTGGAAAGTGCAGACTAGAGGCAAGGCCCCGAGCAAATGCTAGGAATACCCTCTTCTTTCCTGGGAATGAACGTAGGATTATGGGAAGTCAAGCCTCGCCCCTACCCTCCTGGAAAGGGGTTGGGCTGGCCCGGTCCCACCCGGCAGGGCGAGCGGTCTTACCTTCTTCGGGCCCCAGCCGCACCGCCTGGGACTCCCGCAGGATCTCGGCCACGGGCCTGCGGGTGTAGAGGATGGTGGCACAGCTCACGTTGACTCGGACCCGCTGGGCCCGCGAGGTGAGGTTGGTCAGGCTCAGGGCCAGCTTTAGGTCGTGGCCCAGCATGGGCGGCTCCAGCACCTTGAACTTGCCCGCGATGCTGGGCTTGGTGGCGGGCTCC
>NW_005367209.1:7376596-7387230 GCF_000412655.1 Myotis brandtii
GGAGGTCTCCCATTAGCAGCCCAGGAGCCATATGCAGACCTCAGCCATATGCATTCTGTTTGGTTCTGGACTATTTCAATAACTTAAGAGTTTTTATTTATTTATTGTTTTTTTAAAAATATATATTTTTTATTGATTTCAGAGAGGAAAGGAAAGGGAGAGAGAGATAGAAACATCAATGATGAGAGAGAATCACCAGACTGGCTGCCTCCTGCACGCCTCCAGTGGGGAGATGGAGCCTGCAACCCAGGCATGTGCCCGTGACCGGAATCGAACCTGGGACCCTTCAGGCTGCAGGCTCTATCCACTGAGCCAAACCGGCTAGGGCTATTTTTTTTTTTTTTTTTTTTTTTTTTTTGGAGGGTGGAGAAAAAGCACAAATTAGTGACCATGGCATAGGCTTTGGCAGATGATAAACAGGCACTGCTGTTATTGTTATTATTATTATTAATTTTGAACTGGGCCCTAGTGCTAAGTATCCTAGTTGTTCAAGTTAAAAAACTCTACTACTATCATCACTATGTTTATAGTAATTATTATTATATGTGAACATAGCTCATACAGTGCTTGGCACATGGTAAGTGTTCAAGGACATGCAGCTATTATATCATTAGATGTGGGAAATCTTAGAAAACAGAGGGAGCTATTACTAGAAGCTAAAGCAGTGGTTCTCAACCTGTGGGTCACGACCCCTTTGGCGGTCGAACGACCCTTTCACAGGGGTCGCCTAAGACCATCCTGCATATCAGATATTTACATTATGATTCATAACAGTAGCAACATTACAGTTATGAAGTAGCAACGAAAATAATTTTATGGTTGGGTCACAACACGAGGAACTGTATTTAAAGGGCCAGAAGGTTGAGAACCACTGAGCTAAAGGCACTTGGCTCAAAGCACAGAGACAGTGTTGAAGGATGCTACCACCACCAGAACATCCGGGAAAGGGCCTGGTCCCGCCACCCACGGTTGTCCCTCTGCAGCGGTCGGGTCATCGGGGAGGCTGCAGAGGCCACCGTGCTGCCCTTACCCTCTGGGTACTTGTAGAGGCCCGTGATGTCCACGCGGGAGTCGCTGCCCACAGCCTTGGTGCTGATGCACCTCCCAATCTTCTTCGTGTCTGAATACACACGTTCCCTGCTGTCATCCTCGTTCCAGAGCCAGGTGATGTAGTCTGCATTGACCTCCGCAAACACAAAGGGGCCATCGTGGGCCAGGTGCACGTCGCCCTCACGGATGGCAGTGACTGAGGCCGGGCCGCACCGGAACACGCCTGGGCAGGAGGGGTGGGGGTGAGCAGCATGGGTGAGGGAAAGCAGGTGTCTGGGACCCACCCGGCTGAGCCCATACCTTCGCTCTCCTCCTGGGGGGTGGCATCCAGAACCTGCCAGCCATTGTAAGAGGGGCCCAGGTCCTGCCGGGCAAACCAGCTCTCATTCCAGACGTGGAAATTCCTGCCACAGAGAGAGGAGGGGGCAGGGTGGCCTACAGTGAGCACAGAGGCCCATGTTAGGGGAACTTCCTAGTGGGAGCCATCCCTGGGCCGGTACTCTGCAAGAGTGCTGAGGCGGGATCTTGTGAGCCATTCATTCAACTGGTCTGATGAGAACATATCGTGTGTGTGTGTGTGTGTGTGTGTGTATGTGTGTGTGTGTGTGTGTGTATCAAGAACCTGTTGTTTAAGGTACTAGAAATACAACTGCAAATAAGACAGAAGATCCTTGCTCTCATGCAGCTTACATTCTAACAAAGGAGACAGATGGGGAGATAGGCGAAATTAAGTAAGCAGATAAATAAAACAAATGCAAATAACAATGCTGTGGAAAGAGGGGCCTGAGATAGAGCATAACTGCTGGAGACCTGCTGTAGGTAAATGACATCTGAGATGAGAGTTAAAGGAGAAAGAAGTAGCCATGGGAGGAGTGAAGGGAACAGTGTTCCAGGCAGGAGGACTAGCATGTGCCAAGGCTCTCGAGACAAGAGAAAGCTTCAGTGTGTTCAAGGAACAGAAGGTATGTAAGTATCTCTGGGCTACAGCAAGCGTGGGGTGCACGTAGGGTTCAGATTATGCAGAGTTCTGTAGGCTTTGGTAAGGAGCTCAGGTTTTATTTTAAGTTTCCTACGTTAAAGATGAGACTGTGAGACGAGGAAAGGTGACACAGGGTCACACAGTAAGGAAGCAGCAGAGAGAAACCTAGTTGATCAGACGTGGAATCTTTACAGCTGGTCTCCGAACCCTTGTTTGGTAGGTAATGGTCTTTGGGAAGACATCTTGATAAGCATCTGGGGGCAAACAGGAGGACAGCGACAGCCTGCATGGTGACAGAGGCCCCAGCATCCAAAAGAAGGTCTGTTCCTTTTTGTGGCGCTCCTGTGGGGACAGGGAGTGAAGAGAAGCAAAAAGAGAAGGAAAGGGGAGAAGAGAGGCAGGTGATGTGAGGCAGGAGAAGGGCGGGGGGAGGGCTCCTGGGCACACTCCTTGGAGGGGCGAGGACATTCGAAGGCCTGGCTTGCCAAGGCTGTCTGTGCTCTGTGTTGTATGTTCTTCCTGGTTTCCTCTGCTCTTTAGAAAGTTGACTTGTGTGACAACTCGTATACGTATGAACATTCGGACGAGGTTATTCACTGAAGCCTTGTCTATAAAAGGCAGCTGTTCGGTCCATCCATGTGAGATGGTTAGAGAAACAATGATTGTTCTCATATAATTGAAAGGCAGACCAGGTGCACACCCCTGCTGGTCCACTCACTAGCTGTATGGCCTTAGACAAGTTACCTAACCTCTCTGTGCTCAGGTTCCTCATCTGCAAAATAGAGATAATAATACTACCTAGCTCACAAGGTTCTTTGGAGGAACGTGAGTTAGTATATATGTAGCACTCAGAACTGGGCCTCGCATGCACTAGTGCGACATTATTTTACACACTACAAATAATAAGAAAACCTTGAGTGTACTGATATAAAGTTGTTAAATGCAAAAGCAAGATGACAGTACAGGCAGATCTGGAAGATGTTTTGGGTTCAGTTCCAGACCACCGCAATAAAGCAAGGTATCACAATAAACGAGTTGTGATTTTTTTTGCTTACGAGGGGAGGGGGTCTTGCCTTCAATTTGTCAAAAATGCAACATCTGTGAAGTGCAATAAAGCGAAGCGCAGTAAATAAAACGTGCAACAAGACGAGGTCTGCCTTGTTACACAAAGCTGCCAATATTAAAAAGCAGGTGTGTAAGGGGACTCACTATGTGCATGTTCTTGTGTCTGCAGAGACTCTCTGGGAAGAGACGGGAGAAGCTAATCACAGTGCTGCCTCCGGGAGGAGGACAGGGAGGCTGGGACGGGTGGGAGGGAGACTTACCACTGTGGCCCATTTTGTACCTTTGGAATTTCAAAGCACATGAATGCGTTTCCTATTTTCAAAAATGTAATAGTCACAGGACTCTGGGGAGGGCTTTGTCCCACAGAGGGGAGGACCAGGGGTTCGAGGTGGTCAGACCTTGAGCCCCCTCATGACCTCTGAGTCACGTGTCCAAAGACTCCTGCATCTCAGCAGAGTCCCTCTGCCTAAGACCCCCCCCCCCCCCCCCCCCGGGTGGGAGGGAGACTTACCACTGTGGCCCATTTTGTACCTTTGGAATTTCAAAGCACATGAATGCGTTTCCTATTTTCAAAAATGTAATAGTCACAGGACTCTGGGGAGGGCTTTGTCCCACAGAGGGGAGGACCAGGGGTTCGAGGTGGTCAGACCTTGAGCCCCCTCATGACCTCTGAGTCACGTGTCCAAAGACTCCTGCATCTCAGCAGAGTCCCTCTGCCTACCAAAGCCCCCCCCCCCCACACACACACGGTGCCTCTCACTCCTCCCAGAACTGGCTCAACTCAGGAGAGTTGGGCTCCGGGTTGGGGACTGCCTCAGGGAGCCCCTGGGACCCAGCGGGCCCAGGACTCACCACATGCTGTCTTCCGTCAGGTCCTCCAGGGTCCGCCCGAAGGAGTCCACGTATTTGTCCACACTCAGGTTTCTGTCTGTGTCGTGGGCCGAGTTAAAGTTGGACACAACCCGTGTCGCGATCCCCAAGCACCTAAGGACTGAAAAGTAGGAGGCTGGTGAGGCTCCAGGAGCAGCCAGGCCCCCGCACTGGGGAGGGGTCTGGCGCTCCCAGCCTGCTGCCCCCCTCATTTCTGGCCACAGGCTCCTCCTTGTCTTTGTCTACTTGGTCAGGGCCAAGACTCCTGTCTCCACTCTCACAAACACCACCCTCTCCTCTACCTTCTTTCAGGGGACTTCTGGGGACACTACTGCCCCCTCCCCCACTTTTGAATGGACAGGCTCCAAGGCTGACAGGACCTTGGAAGCCATGTAACAGCCTTGGAATCCCGAGGGGACCGGAGGCCGTGGGGCCACAGGGTTTGCCCAAGGCCACTCAGTGAGTTCCGGGCAGAGGGAGGGGGGACTCCTTCGGCCAAATAAATGATCCACAGTCACGTAAATAAATTATCTTCTTTCTTTCTTCATTAGCCAGACTTCTATTTCCCCTTCACCAGTAAAGAAAGACTGGGTGTGTTTTTTTTTTTGTGGGGGGGCGGTGCATTGGGAGGGAGGGAAGAGAAGAGATCTATGCAAATAAATGTAAATGAGAGAACTGGCCTAATTTTGTAATACCTGTGCACATGACTCCAGCGAAGACCCAACACTGGCCGTATTTGACTGGCTTGAACCTGCCCTTGAACCACTTGCGCAGGATGGCCACGCTGCCGCGCCAGTGCAGTGGGCTGGTGCCGCCGCCGTACTTGCCCTGCCACTGGCCTTGAACCACGCCCCGGTCGTTGTTGCTGTTCACCTGCACAGACGGATGGGTCCACCACCAGCAGGGCTCCCCCCTTCGGCAGCCTCACCATCGTACAATCACCTCCAGCTTTGGACCACCCAGGCACTTGGGGTCACCCCTTGCTTTTAAATTGTCTGAAAATTTTACTGTCTTAAAATTTCTACTTTTCGCTACCATTTACTACGTGCAGTGACCTCCCATTGGGTTACTCTATTGTTGGAAATCATCTACGGTCTTAGAGCATTTCCTGTTTTGAATGGTGTGTTTTGGGGAACTGTTGGTCGAATAACAATTATGGAGACGGCTAACATTCAATAAACGCTTCCCGGGTGCCAGGCACGCCTCTAAAGCTTTGGGCCCACCATATTAATCTGCTTAAAGTAGGTTCTATTATTTTACTTTTGTCTTCAGATGAAAAAGAAAAAAAAAGAAAAAGAGAGAGAGATTCAGAGAGGGTAAGGGACTTGCCCTGATCACACAGCAAGTGAATAAAAGGAGTTCAGGGCTTGTGCCCCAGGGCCATAGTGTCTGCTGTCAGCACTGGTCACTGCTTTGGAGTCCCTGTGCTCCAACAGCTCTCTGAGGTCTTGGGGAACTGAGAGTGTCAAATATGAGGAAAGCAGCTTTGTCGATTTTGTCTAACACTTGCTTTCTTAGAGAGAGCTACAAGGCCTTCTTCTGAGGAGGGAGGACTGGTGTGTAACGGGTTAAAGATGGCAGCCCTCCCCAGGAGGTGTGTCTGAGTACCCTCTCCCCGAATCTGGCTGCTGTGGCTACTTTGCCAAGGACTATGGTGGAAGTGACGCTGCGCCAGTTTCCAGGCCCAGGCGCTCATGCCACTGGCAGCTCCGACTTCCTCTTTCTGGAACTACCAGGTGGGGAGAAGCCAGGCGCCGTGCCTGATTACCCTGAGACTTCCCTGCTCCGAGGAAGCCCAGCCCAGCCACGTGGAAAGGCTGTATGGAGAGACAGAGTGATGACTGGCCAGCCCCCGCTCTTCCCACTACCCCAGCCCAGCGCCAGCCAGGAAAGTGCACAAGCCATCTTCACGGTCCAGCTCCGGCGGGCGCGGCACGGGGGAGACCAAGGGCTGCCAGAGAACACTGGCCGCCAGAACCAAGGCCCCAGATAGATGGTCCCATCAAACCGCCCCAGACATCTGCAGCCACTCAGACACCCCCCCCCGCCCAAGCATCTTGGAGCAGAGACAAGCCATCCGCGCAGTGCCCTGCCCAAGTCCCTGATCCGTAAAATTGTAAGCATAATAAATGGTTGTTTTAGAGCCCTGAATTTTGGGGTGGTTTGTTAGGCAGCAGTAGAGAATTAAAACAAGAGGTTGGCGGGGATGGCGGGGCTCCTCACCATGGCGCTGATGATCCTGGTGACGTAGACGGGGTCGTGGCGGCAGGACACATCGGTGGCCGGGTCGTTTTGGTGACTGGGGCTTCGGTCCAGGATGGAGAGGCAAATGTTCAGGATGTCCTCCTCAAACTGTCCCCAGAGAGGCTGTGCTTAGAGCCAGAGCCTCACCCGTATTCCAGACCCTCCCACGACCTCACCCAGTCAGTCATTTGTGTTGTGCAGGGGAAGGGGAGTTTGCCTCCGTGTCACCACCCAGGGGCCCCACAGAGCATCCCCAAGACTCAGAAACCCTTCCTCAAAAGTCACCCGGGAACCAGAAGCTCAACCCTAACCATGTCCTCTCCTGCTCAATAGCCCCTGTGGCTCCCCAGTGCCCGCAGTCAATAGTGTGAACTTGTGGCTCTGGAGTCACGTCGACCCCACCGGCTTACTTGGACGGTTTCTATGATTTTTTTCAACTACATTTGAATTAATTGGCAAACTGAGCGAACTCATTTAAACACTGGGAAGTTTTTACGTACAAATTAAAATGTCCAGTCTTGGAAAATTTGGAGGGTCTGGGAACCCTCACTTTCCCACATGACTCTAAGCAGTGGATGCTGAGAAGTGTATCGTCCCCGCCCATTCCCTGACCCCAAATGCTTTCCACACCCACTCCTCAGCCCACAGTCAAGGGCCTTCCCTTGCCTGCCACTCTTCTTCTGGCTGGGCACCCGGAGCCCAGGCAGACGGAGCTCCTCCAGCAGAACCTCGGTACCCTCCGACTTCCCACCTCCTGCTGCCCTGTCTGCTCTTCCCTCTGCCCGTCCAGGTCCCGCCCAACTTTGGACACCAGCCCCTGTTAATACCACGAAGCCTCCCACAAGCCCCACAGTGGCGTTTCCTTTCATGATCTTCTGTACACCCTCTGCTCCCACCTCTACTACCCTGACTTTCCTCTGCCCATCATGCCTGTATTGTAACTATTTATCTAAGCCAGAGGCTCTCAGGTGTGGCCCCAGACCAGCAGCAATGACTTCACTTGGGATCTTGTTAGAAATGCAAATTATCCCCTCTCCAGCCCTTCATGAGTCAGCCACTCTGGGGGTGGTGCCCAGCCATCTGTGTGTTTTCAGGAGCCCTCCACATGATGCTGGTGCAGGCTTGAGACTGAGAACCCTTGATCTATGATATTTATCTTTCTACTAAAGGCCCGGTGCACAAAATTTGTGCACGGGGGCGAGGGTGTCCCCTCAGCCTGGCCTGCACCCTCTCCAATCTGGGACCCCTCAGGCAATGTCCGACTGCCTGTTTAGGCCCGATCCCTGGGACATCCCCGGGACCGCTGGCTCCTAACTGCTCACCTGCTTCCCTGCCTGATTGTCCTAACTGCCCCCCCTGCCAGCCTGGTCACCCCAAACCGCCTCTGCCTGCTGGCCTGGTCGCCCCCAACTACTGCCCTGCCAGCTTGGTTGCCCCTTACTGCCCCCCTTTGCCGGTCTGGTCGCCCTTAACTGCACCCCCCTGCCGACCTGGTCACCTCCAACTGCCCCCCTGCAGGCCTGGTCCCCCCCCCCGCCCCCCCCCCCCCCCGCCCCTTGGTCACCTTTCCCTAACCCCCCTGCTGGCTCGGTCACTCCATGCAGCCTGCTGTTCAGTCATTTGGTCACCTTTCCCTAAACCCCCTGCTGGCTCAGTCACTCCATGCAGCCTGCTGTTCAGTTGTTTGGTCGTCCCTTACTAAGCCCCCTGCCGGCCTTGTCGCCCCATGCAGCCTGCTGTTCCGTCGTCCGTCCGTTTGTTTTGGTCGTGACGGCCCCTGGCTTTTTATATATTAGGATAGCAGAACTGACCCATTCTGTTTCCAAATACATCCAAAGCACTTTGCCTTCCCAAGGACCCAGCGCAGGCCCTGACACAACTAATAGTAGATGAATGAATGAATGAATGGACGAATTTGCTCTAGGAGGCAGACAGCTTGTCCCCCCTGGGAGAAAGGGCTCCTGGTTGAGTTTTCGCATGCCCTAGCCCGCGTCCCCCTGTGGCCGGTGCCCCTGGAGACCTGCCCGAAGTTCCAGCCTTGGGCTCGGATGCACTTCTCCACGCCTCGGAAGATGATCCCGCTGTCATTGAGCACGTACTCCTGTCTCTCCTCCTCTGAGGCCAGAAACACATCATCCTCTGAAAGGCAGAGGTCAAAGGGGCTCAGCAGGGACCAGCTGCAGGAGGTGCCGGGAGGCTGGCTGGCAGGAGAGGCCAAGAGGGGCTTGCTGGGCTCCCGGGCTGTCAAGAGGCCAAGCTCCATTCCACCTGGCTGATCTCTCCCAGGCAGGGACCAACCCCAACCCAGCCCAATACTGAAGGATTGTAGGAGTCCTGATGTCTTTGGCCGACCCTACTGGTGCCAACAGCAGCCTCAAATTTCTTCAATGCTAATGAGAATACTGACCCCAGAACCCCTTAAAACAGGGGTGGGCAAACTTTTTGACTCGAGGGCCACAGTGGGTTCTTAAACTGGACCAGAGGGCCGGAACAAAAGCATGGATGGAGTGCTTGTGTGAACTAATATAAATTCAAAGTAAACATCATTACATAAAAGGGTACGGTCTTTTTTTTTTTTTTTAGTTTTTTTCTTTTCGAACGGGCCGGATCCGGCCCGCGGGCCGTAGTTTGCCCACGGCTGCCTTATAATGTGCTTTCTATATTGCAAGCATTAGTGCTATGAATTCTCACCATAACCCTTAGAGGTAGGCTGTTATTCCCATATTACAGATGAGAAAACTGAGACTCATAGAGAGAAGCAACAGGAGAGCTGGGACCGAACCAACGCTGTCTGATGGCTAAAGCCCAGCTCTTACCCACTCCTGGGCCCCTCCTGCCTCAGGCCCCATCGCTGCCCACTGGCCTCTGCACACAGAAACCACCGATTCCCATCCCCCTGGCACAGGCTCCTGTGGAGCACCTGCTACCAGGTTCCTCTGCCCAGTGCCCACCTCCACCTAGGCCTGGCTCTCACCAAGATCTTGGCATTGACCTCCCTAGCCATTGACCTGCCTCCCAGGCCCTTCCTAAGGGTAAGCCCTCCTCTAGGACAGCTTCCAGGAAAGCTTGTGCTTCGGTCTTGGCAGCTCCTACCTGGGCACCAGGGGTTGAAAAGGAGAACAAACTCGCCCAGCTTCCGGTCACTGTGTTTGCGGCGAGAGGAAAGCCTGGCGCTCAGCCGGTAGCGGCCAATGACGGCATCGGGAGGGCTGGTGACCTTGATGGTCACTGTGTTCCCCTTCTGAGCTGCCCTCACTGCCGTCCAGGCATTTCCCACCTCCAGCTCCGATGTCGGGAACACGGCTTTGGTGCCGAGAGCCTCAGAAGCCTGGGGCCCTGGAGGAGAGGAGAGGCACTCAGGAGACCAGCCACCCCAGGAAATCCAGCTCCGGAAAAGCAGAAAGCCGCCGGCCTGGACGTGCAGCCTTCCCTCCCCGAGCTGCGGGGAAGAGCCTGCCCAAGACAAGACTGGGCCTTGGCAGAATGGGGTACTCAGCTGTCCCGACTCCCACCCACCTCCTGGATCAAAGAGAAAGTGACAGGCCCCTTCGAGACCAAAGTCTGCCTTTTGTCTGGCCAGGAGAGAAAGGTGTGGGCTAACAGGTGCCTGCTGATTTCTTGTACCTTCCAGAATCCTTGGTGTCCTCAGGATTCCAGAGTCGTCATCTTGTCTATCCCCCTGCCTGCTGCAGCACCTCCCAGCCACCCCCAGAAAGCTGTCATCAAAACCTTCCAGGATCCAGGGCTCAGCCCACCCGTAGGGATTTGTTTGCCCCCAAGTTTGGGCTGACGACTACAGGGTCTCAGGTCACTGGTCACAAGACAAGTGTTCCTGACTGCGGACCAGTGGAGGCTGCTGTGAGCCAGTTACCTGTCTCCACCGTGAAGATGAGGGTGTCCTTGCTGTCCAGGGGGCAGTTCAGCTCCAGCATGAAGGTGAACATCTGGCCCCTGCGAACCACCAGCTCGGGGCCGGGGTACTCCTGGGTGTGGTGGGCAGCACCATTCCTTGGCCACTGCCAGTCCACCTCGGTGACTCTGATCCCTGAGGGAGAGGACAGGGCGATGAGGCCAAGCCCGTGGCACGTTTCTCACCCCTGCCCCCCATCTGCCCCAGCCTGCCAGCCATGTGCTCATTCAGCCACTAGTTGTCCCACACAGTAGATCCTGGTTTTTTGTGGTAGTTACGTTCTATCAAGTCTCCGTGAACACTGAATTAGTGAGCACTGAACCACTGCTCTTAGGGAAAGTACAGGGCTAGGTTCCTGTGAGCCTTTGTCACAATTTTTTTCATCAGCCAATCAATATATAACCTTGTTTTTATATATTGATGAGCAGCATGTGAGCGGGGCTGCTGGCAGACAGGGGACAGGGATGGGGTGGGGGGACCGTGGCGGGAGGGGTGGGGTAGGGGCATGGAGGATGT
>NW_005367209.1:7387243-7404056 GCF_000412655.1 Myotis brandtii
GTGGGGTAGGGGGAGGGAGGATGTGTTTCTGTTTAAAGGCACCTTATCCTATATAATAAAAGGCTAATATGCAAATAGACTGAACGGCGGAACAACTGAACAACCGGTCACTATGACGTGCTCTGACCACCAGGGGGCATGTGGGCATGGTGGGCATTGGCCACGGTGGGATGGTGGAGCAGGTGAGTGAGGGCGCCAGACCAAGATGGGGCGCCAGTCGCTGTCATCTGGGCGAGCCTCTGGTGGTTATTGAAAATTCTTTGTTCCCGCATGCTGCAGTCCCGCTCGGCATTTGCACCTGCTTCCGGTGCCGGCCCCACTCTCACCCACTGCCAGCACCGGAGCTGTCACTTGCACCTGCTGCTGGTGCCCAGCGCCAGTCTTGACCACTCAGCACCATCAATGGGTGGGAGCAGTGGCTGCCAGCCCTGATTGCCCCTGAGGGTTTCTCCACCTCTCCCTACTCCTGAGGGGCGATCAGGGCAGCAGCCATTCGCATCCACTGACGGAGCTGGCCCCAATAGCTCTGTGCCTTCAGCATGTGAGCGGGGCTGCTGGCAGACAGGGGACAAGGATGGGGTGGGGGGACTGTGGCGGGAGGGGCTGGACAGGGGCATGGAGGATGGACCAAGACCCGCCCCTGACCTACCAGCATGTCTCACAGCCCACAGTTCCTTTCAAGGTGCACCAATTCATGCACTGGCCCCTAGTTTAATATATTGTTGATTCATTAACATTACACTCATGGACAACACTGTACCACAGGCCTGAATGAAGCTTAGCTAACATGCGTTTTCTCCTTAAAGCACGCCGTAGCCTCCTGTGCTTAGGAACATTAGACAGCGCTTCAGCACTAAGCTTGGGGCCATTTTAAACTGCAAAACTATCAACAAAAAAGACAAAAACGCAGAAAACGTGGCATTAAATAGACTGCAAAAAGGACACTTGTTTGTAGTACAAGAGCAGAAATAAGAAGACAGAGCATCACCTTTTCCCACTTCAGCTGGGAGCACGCATGTTAGGCCGCCCGATTTTCTTCAGTCTGCACATGAGGACTGACTTGGAATTAAAAATAAATTGCAGGCAGTAGGCCAATTTGCAAACACGGAATCCACACATACGGGGATTGACTGTGTATTTTCTGTGCCAGACTGGCACTGGGATATATTGGTCCGAGAGATAGATCTGGACTGTCCCTGGAGGGATACACAGTGAGGCTCTGTGGCTCAATCGTTATGAGCACAGCCTTTGGGATCAGCTCATGTGGGTTCATATCTTGACTTGGTCATCTAATGGCTAAACTACCTTCTGCTTGATTTCTCTGTGCTCCAAGGTACTCTTTTGTAGAGTGGGAATAACAATACCTTGTGGAGGACAACTGGCTGTCATTTGGAGCCCCAAGAACAGAGCTTTAATTATTTATTTATTTGTTGTTGTTAATCCTCACCTGAGGATATTTTTTCATTGATTTTTAGGGAGAGTGGAAGAGAGAGGAAAAGACAGAGAGAAACATCAATATGAGAGAATCATCAATTGGTTGCCACCTACACGCGCCCCGACCATGGCCCGGGCTGGGGAGGAGCCTGTAACCAAGGTACATGCCCTTGACCGGAATCAAACCTGGGACCCTTTGGTCTGCAGGCCGATGTTCTATCCACTGAGCCAAACTGGCTAGGGCCAGAGCTTTATATTCCAGATGAGCAAGGTGACACGTAAATAGATGAGTCCACAAATAACTATCATTCTGATGTAGGTTGTTAAGGCAAAGTACGTGGAGCTGAAAGAAAGTATTAAAGAGGGGCCTAGCCTGGTCTGCAGGTGATAGCAAGGCTCGCTTGAGGAGGGGGCATTTAGACTGTCTTGAATTGAATGGGGTGTCTCCAGTGGAAAGGTGGGTGGCATATCCAGCCTCAACCCAAGCATCCTCTCCCTCCATCCACTTCCATCTACTTCAGTGTTCATTCAGGTGTCGGGTGCTGTGCTGGGTGCTGCAGGCTCCATGGCCATGAAGGATACCTTCGCCCTGCCGCCGGAAGGTTGCGGTCCGGCAGAAGAGCAGGTCTATCTCAAACATCTAAGAGAAAGATTTGGGGAGTATCCTCACGGCATGGCACCTAGTTTCCGCTGACCAAGTGATCCAAGAGACCAAGGTGGAAGCTGCAATGCCTTTTATGACCAAACCTTAGAAGTTGCACTCGGTCTACCATAGGCTATCGGTCAGGGCCGCTACAGAGGTCTGCACAGGTTTAAGGGGAAGGAACACACCCCACCCCTTATGAAAATGGGTCAATGCCACATTGTAAGAAGGACATGTGCGATGAGATCTAGTGTATTGAGATGTCCATCCTATCAAATACAATCTGCCACACTTGAGAACCACTGAAGTAATGTCATCAAGTATTCCCTGCCCCAGGGTACCCGCCATGGGGCTCTTGGCTCTGTTTTATTAGGTACCTAGTGTACAGTAAGTGCTCAGTAATTCTTGGCTGGATAATTTAATAAAACTTCCTATGAACCAAGCACTTATAAAACTAAACATTTAATAAATATTAGCTCATTTAATCTTCATAAACGTGTTCCAACTTCACAGATGGGGAAACTGAGTCGCACAGCCTGTAAGTGATGGAGCTGGGAATCTGGCTTCTGAGTCTGTGCTTGTTTGGGACCTCTAGGCTATGTTGCCATGACCTTTGACCCCACAAGAGTAAAAAACCCAGAAGTCCCAGACTCTAAAAACACAACATGGGCTTGGTCCATGCACATCAGAGCAATGGCTTATCTGGCCAATGTTTGGAGAGAGCTGGCCAAAACGTTTGGCTTTCTAAAGACTCTCGAACCTTCATATAACTTTTCGGTTAGGGGAGTGGCAGATTGTTTTTTCCAAAGATGGTTGCAGTGATATCTCTGCTCCCATTGTTTCTCCTTCTGCTGAATCTGGGAGGAACTGTGGCGAAAACAGAATGGCACTTTGTGACTCCCAAGGATAAGTCATAAAAGTTGATATAGCTTCTGTCTGGCTCCTTGAGTTACTTGATCTTGGAACCCAGTGCCATGCCATGAAAAAAGCCAAATGGCCCATGGAGAAGCCCACATGGAGAGGGACCGAGACCTCCAACCCACAGACCACTGAACTCCCAGCAGCAGCTGGCACCAACTGGGCAGCCAGAGAAGTGAGCCATCTTGCAAGCAAATTCTCCAGCCCCCAGTCACGCTGCCCCACCTGACACCAAATGAAGCAGACACAAGCTGTCCCTGCTGAGCTTTGTCCAAACGGCAGGTTCATGAGAGAGAGAATGGTTGTTGTTGTAGGCCTGTAAGTGCTGGGGTGGTTTGTTACACAGCAGTAACCAACTGACACATGGAGGGAGCCCTAATAATAACTGGGATGGAATTTTCTGACAAGTCCAGTGGAATCAGAACTCAAAGTTAAATGTAATTTGATTTAAGTGGTAAATGTGACATCTTTCGCATCCAAGTTTAGGTTGTTGATTCATACACGCTGAACTTTGTAACATGAAATTCTGGTGTCTGCATAAATCTTTAGGACCCCTCTTCAATAATAACATTCACCTCTTCTTTCCAACATTTAAACTCAAAGGTGGAGGCTGGCTAAGGCTGTCCCAGGTAATGTGAAAGCCACTCTGCCCTCAACCATGATAATAAGAATAGTAAGATGAATAGCTAACATATATAATAGCTAACTTATTGTGAGTCTGACATTATCCTCTGATGTGGGTCCCTTTATCTAAGGAGCATCTCAGGAGGAAAAGAATGGGGCCTCTGAACTCTTGCCTTTTGAGGTTCACTGTTACTGGAAGTTTTTTGATAAAACGAAGTGGTCTTGATGGAGGTCTGCAGCTGTTACCACCCAAGTTTACACTCTGGCTTCTCCTTTGAAATCCAAACAATATTGTCAACCATCTACCTGAAATCTCTGTTTGCTGGTCTTCTGGACAAATCCAACCCAACATGCCGAACTCTTGATCTCCTCCCTGCCCCACCTCCAAGTCTCTCACTCTCCCCATTTTGATGGCTGGCACCCCATCTGTACTGAGGATCAGGCTCAAACCAAAGACTCTTTTTTGATTCCCTTTTGCTCTCACATCCCGTATCCAATACATCGTCAAGTTGACATGGCACCGCCTCCAAAACTTGCCCTGAATCCGTCCCACATCTCTGTTTCTGCTGCTACCTTAGGCCAACCTATTGAATCTCTCTTGTCTAGACTGTGAAAGCCTTCTAACTGGTCTCTACTTGTGAGGAATGGGCTGGTGCTAGTCTCAATACCTAGGCCTGAGATTTTTGGAAAAGGCTAGTTCTGGTTTGGCCTTGACTGGAAGCCCTAGCCTGGCATCATGATTTGGGGATAATGACTGAACACGTGAATAGGAACTTACACAGCTGACACATGTGTCCCAAGCTTGGTAGCTCCTACAGCCACCCTTGTGGTGGGTGAGCAAGAACTGTGCAGGACCCCTGTTCAGCAGTGCCCCGAGTGGCAAAAGCTGGAACAATAATGCCAGGGGACTTCCCCACTCGCTTGCCAATTCTCACAATTCTCACATTAAGACTGAAGCCTTCCCACCAAGTTCTTGGGCAGGAACAGACCTCTCAAGTCCCAGAGCTTTGATCTTAGGTGACCTTTGTTTAGTCTGAAAACACAGGCAGGAACCCCACTTACCTTGTACATAGGATTGGCTAATCTAATAATAGCAGCAGAGCTGGCAGGACCATTGGAAGCCCAGGTCTCCATTTTACTGACAGAAACCGAGACCCAGAGTTGGGAAGAAAGGGACTTCTTGTCCAAGGGCACATTGAAGCTGAAGTCTCCGAAGACAAGCCATGATCTATGTTGGGACAGGCCAGACCAGGATGCAATTTCTTTTTTTTTTAGGGGATGAATCAGGAGCAGGGGGTGAGGTTATTAAGTTGTAATTATCTCAGCCCTGGCATGCCCCAGAGGGCTTACAGGTGTGTGTGGGGGGGCTGGAGGGGGCAGAGATTAGGAGGTGAGGAGGGTTCATGTCCTGAGAATTCTGCCTTGGCTTCCCTTCTCCCTGTCACAGCCCAAACCGGCCCCCACCACCCTCTGGGCATCTGAAACCTCATCACAGGGGGGTAAGATGGGTGGGATGAATCAGAACTACCATTATCATCATCATCCCTGAATCTCAAAGACCATCTCCCTTGCAACTTCCTGCCCCGGGTCAAGTTCTCAGTGGATACTTGATCAGGGTTCCAGCTTGCACACCTCCGAGAGGCAGCTGACCCACTACCCAGATATTAAAAAGTCCTTCTTTCTGCTAGACCAAGGTCTTTTTTTCTTGCTCTATTTGTCCCCATATGTCCCCACTCTGCCCTTCTGTTACTGCCACAGGAGAAACACACCTGTCCTTTTTGTTCCTTGATGATTTTGCCGAGCAATTACCAAGAAACCCCAACCTGCCGCCCCCACCCCCACCAACTCTACACCTGTGGTCCCCGTGTGACCTGTCTCAGAGCTGCTCCTTTGGTGATCTAAGTCCTCTGTGCTCATCAGCATCACACCCCCATGACCTGGCATTTGTGTGCTGATATTCAGGCCAGGATTCTGCAGGGGGAAAGCAACTGTTCTGGTGAATACAACCAATTCTGCCCTGGTCAGCGTCCTCCCCAGCCCTCATGGGGACTGATGGGTACCGGAGAGGGGAGTTCAAGACCAGGGTCCAGACCCCTTACCAAAATAAACCCAACATCACCTCCTCCATGTGCTCAGCTCAAGTTCTGCTCTCTGAGACTCCGATCGCCCCCACTCAATCATCAAGGAAGCCAGGTTACAGTTCGTTGCTGATATGTCCCTCTCCTCCACTGGACTGTAAGCCTCCTGAAGCGAGGCCTGGGTCTCATTCTCTCCGGGTTGTTAGAGTCTGTCTCAGGTGGCTCGGGACCCAGGGCATAGTAGATGCTCAGTGAACATTTATTGGATGAATGAATGAACGCCCTTCCCTGTCCCTTGGCTGGGATGAGGGTGTGAAAAGGGGAGCTGATGCTTACCAGGTTCCAGGCATGCCCTCAAGGATCAGTGCTCACACCGCAGCCACCTCACCCACCCCACCCACCCATAATCCCTCTCCCTCTCAAACTGTCACATTCCGAAACCTGCCCTTCCTTCCTGACTTCCTGCCTCCCACAGTCATGGGTGGGTCCAGGAGTGGCAGAGTGTGTGGCCTTGGGTCCAGGCAGACCAACCTGCTGCTGGCTCCCTGTGGGGCTCAGGCTAAGTGGCTTCTCTCTAAACCTCAGTTTTCTTATCTATGAAATGACCCAGGATTCTTAGGGTTTGGATAGTCTGTGGTTTGCTGAATCAAGTGCCTCTGATTCTCCCAGGACTCCTCTCAGCCTCTCCCCACAACACCTGCCTCCCCTCCAGACTCTGCTGACTCTTTCACTCAGCACCTTGGTGGGCGCCAGGGAAGGGCTGGAGGAGACAATGTCTGGGCCCCTCTGGTTGACAGCTCACCTGAGGCCCTGAGGACAGAATAGATGACATGTTGTTTCTCCTTGGGCTCCCACCTTGGGATATGCGGGGTGAACTCCCAGCCCTGCGCTCAAGGACCCCAGGCCTGAGGCTGTGCCCACCTGACATGGGGAGAGAGGGATGCCGTGAAAGCATTCTCTCCACCTACCTTGTCACCCCAAAGCCTCTCGGCCCCCCTAGCTTTGCTGCCCTCTGTCCTGTCTCTCTCCCACCTTCCTCGCTTGGCCTTCCTTTCCACTCTGCATAGCAAGCAGGAGCCCGAATTCAGAGGCACACATTTGCAGACTTTGCTGCTTGTTGGCTGTGTGACCTGAGGCAGGTGACTAAACCTCTCTGAATCTTAGTCTCCTGGTGAAAATGGGGGTGATGAGAGTAGCTGCCTCCTTGAGTTGTGAGGATTAAACGAAATAATTTATATAGAGTACTCAGAACGGTAGGGTGCCTATTATGTACTCAGAAAATGCACGTTTATTAATCATATTATCATCATCACTATTTGCCCAAGAACTCCTGGCTGCCATTCCAGTGTTCTGCCAATCACTGCTATCCCGAACCTTCCACTGATTGGCTGTGTGGCTCTGGATAAGTTAATGGACCTCTGAGGTTCAGCTTTCCTTCCCTGAAAAGTGGAAATAATAATTCCTCCCTCACAGAGTTTTGGGGAGGTTGAGGTAATGACTATACATAGGGTAATGAGAAAATAGATCACCGAAACCTGGAAATTCTAGAGTGAAAGGAGACGCCATTAATGAACCCTCCAGCACAGCAAGCTCCAAGCAGAGTGAGTGGGCTCCTTACTCACGAGGTACTTAGCACAGTGCTGGGTCTGCAGTGACGAGGTCAATAGATGGGGTTTTTTCCATTGTCGCTCCTCGTCTCTCCAAATCTCCTCCCTCTCTTTGGTTCTCCCCTCCTTATTTTTTTTAAAACTCTCCCCTCTCAACCTCTTGCCTAAAGTACTGATTGGCCCTAACAGCCTCAGAACACTTTTAGCTCATCCAGTTCAATCCATCCTGTGACATTACTATGGAGAAGCCGAGTGGGGCTCAGCCAAGGGAACAGACTCGTCCAGTTGCACAGCAGTCAGCATGTCAATCTCCCTGCTCAGGAGCCACCGAACCCACCACCTTCAGTCTGGCATTCAAGGTCCCTCACAGTCTGGCCCTGCCTACTGCTCCCTCCATCCTCCAATCCCTGCCAACCTCGTCTCTCCAGCTCACTTGCTCAGCAGCTGCTCCTAGAGATCAGCCTAAGAAAGAGTCCTAGTTGGAGGGAAGGCCCTATGTGCGGAAGATTGCCTCTCACCCCCAGCTCACCCCAGCTGTTCCTCCTCCTGCCCTCGAGTGACACCAAAGAGCTGATGATGCTCTTCTCCCCAGATCTCTGTTCCAGCCTGGGAATGGCACCCAGTGGGACTGAACCCAGGAGGCTTTGCTGAAGCGAGCAACATCTCCCAGACTCTAGACTCCATGTAATTGGTTTCTAATGGGCCCTATTATGACCCTATCCTTAATGTGCATCATGGGCACCTGACCTCCGCAGCTAAATGGTTAATTGAGGAGGTGCCTGGGGCCACTGCCCAATCTCCCTTTTCTTCCTGGTTCTGTTGGAAGCTGCTGGTCTCTCTCTCTTACCAGTAGGCAGTGGCTCACCAACTCCAACCCAATGTCCCAGCCAGAGTCAACCCCACAGAAAGTATTATTGATTCTTAGAATTTCTGAACCAAAAGATCATGGTAATTCAACTATAGCAAAAGGGTCTCATTTGAATGACTAACACTGATCAAGTGTAGGGACTACTTGAACTATTTGAGGAGAATGCCAGGCCACGTCCAGGCTCATCTAGTGATGCCTGCATGGACCGTGTGAGGGAGGGGAGAGGAAGAGCAGCAGGCAGGCCACATACTTTCCATCCAGGATCCCATGTCTGTCATCCATACACAGATTGCATAGTCGGCTTGGTCTACTTCTCTGAGAGGGAGGTCCCCAAGAAGCCAGGAAGTCCCAGAAGACTGGGGAATTGAATTCAGTCTAATTAATAGTCCGTTTATATCCTAGGTATGATGGATCTAACCCTGATGTTTTACAGAGGAAGAAATCGAGGTTCAGAGAGAAGAATGGTCACCCAGCAAATGAACAGACCTGACATTGGAACCTTTGGTTAAGTTTAAGGCTGATAGGGAAGAGGACTTCTAGGTGAGCCCTGAAAAGCAGATCCTGAAAGAAGCAAAGCCAGTCCTCTGCAAAGCAGGCCTAATCACAAAACTGTGGTATGGGGAGTGAGCTGGGTGGTAGGGCCTGGTCCTCAGGGAGCTGACCCATCCCAAGGGCCAGAATGGCCCCGGATGCCAGTAATGAGCCAGGATGGCCTTACTCTGCTGGGGGAGGGTAAGAAGAGGAAGTTCAAATGTCAAGAGAATTAAAATACCTGCCTTTGAAAGCCAAAAAATAAACAAGAGTTGACTCACATAATTGTCACATGATGCTGAACGATTGAAAACAAGAGTCATAGAATTAGAAACATCCTTTAAAGACCTATGGGAGTAAGACCCCTTCTCTGCTGACCTGCTCATCACTGAACCCCAGCTCCTACCACAGAGTTGATGTAAAATATGTAATTGTTAATTAATGGACAAACCCCCATGGTGGGAGGGGAATTTGCCCCTCACTATATGGGGGCAAGAGGGGGAGGCACATTTTCTAAGTGTGCTGTCCACACACTTGGTCTCATCAACTCCTCACAGCAGGCCTATGAGATGATTTGATTATAATCCCCATTTTGCAGGTAGGAAAATGGAGGCACCGAGGGCAAATTCTCTTGAGAGTTCAAGGTCGCATAACTCTTTTCACTTTACGCAGAACTGCTCTTGCCCTGGGGTCCTCAGGGTGGGAATTAGAAGAGGATGTAACTCATGGGGCCTCTTCTCCACAGACAGCCTACAATTCCCAACTCTGCCCAGAACTGTTTCTGGATCCATGAGAAGATCTTGCTTCTTCTACTCTTCCCTTTTTTCTCCCCCTCCTCCAGTCCAGCAATACGTGTGGGGAAGGCCCGGCCCCAGCCAAGGAAGGGCTCTGCCATGGACTTTCTGTCTCTGGGCCCCCACGCTCTCATGAACATGAAGGAACAGCTCAGGGCTCATGCAGCTCTACAGTCCTAAGAATCAACGGTCAAAGTTTCATTCCACAAACCCCCTTTCCTGAAGCTCCTCTCGGGGGCCTTTGTGCCCCTAGGCCAGTGGTCGGCAAACTGCGGCTCACGAGCCACATGCGGTTCTTTGGCCCCTTGAGTGTGGCTCTTCCACAAAATACCATGTGCGGGAGCGCACGTACAGTGCGATTGAAACTTCGTGGCCCATGCGCAGAAGTAAGAGCTGCATGTGGCTCATGAGCCGCAGTTATCCGACCACTACCCAAGGCCCACAGGCCCTGCCCACTCACCTGCCATGCCAGGGCCGGCGACTCCTTGCTTCCCCTGCACCTCGCTGTGTGGACGTCAGGACGGCGTGCGGGAGCAGCCAGCCAGACCCAGGTGAACAAGGCACAGCTTGGCACACTCCTGAGCAGGACAGTCAGAATTCAAGAGGAGGCGTGGTCCTTTTCACCCCAGCAGCAACACCTACGAGACATCTAGTCACCCAATAATTGCCCTGGTTAGTACCTCGAAGGTGTCCAGCATGGGAGTGGCTTCAGCCAAGAGGCTTTCCAAATTCTGTGGCAGAAACTGAGGCCCAGAAAGATCACAAGCCTGGCAAGGAGCAGCGGAGGAAGGAGAGGAAAGAGGAGGGAACGAGGTTTACGGTCAGCCTTTCCTGCCCCTCACAACAGCCCTCAGACAAGAAAACGGAGGCTCAGAAAGGGGACCCTAAAGGAACCTGGTTACAAGAGGCAGAGCCGGGCCTAGGACCCTGGCTCATGGCATCCAGTCTGGGGCTGTCTTCTCCCCTACTGGGTGAGACGAGAAAGTTCCAGGGACCACCACTCTTCTCTCTTCTGTGTGCACTCCAGAGGCATCTTGAGGGGCAAAGGCCCACAACCCTCTTCCGGGGACCTGCCCTCACCATGCCCCTCCCGGCCACACACCTGTACACACCCACCCGCAGGCTCAGCCTTCATGGAGCAGCCCTGAGTTTCAGAGACCCACACAGACCTGGATTTGAAGACCAGCTCCTGCCCCTGGTCACCCTGGAACTCCAGCTAGGTCTGTGGTCCTCCCTGGGCCTTAGTAAAAGATGACAGTGACCTCTCTTTGTGGGGCATAAAGAGAGTGACTGAGATAACTCAAGGACATGGCCTGGGTGCTTAGGGAACCTGGCTTGCCTATCCCTCCCCTCTGTACTTCGGGAGTTGAACCATTCCTGAACTTGTCCCTCTGCCTGGGTCAGATCTACCCTGGAACTTGGGAGGAGGCCCTCAGCCTGATGTTTTGCAGTGTCTTCTGTCTTTTGGACTTCTTGCAGGGCCTCCCTGTGACAACCCAACTGCCAGGAGTGATATCAGCCGAGGCTCTTGGGAGGAGGTGAAGGAGAAAAAGAGGGGAGTGGTTCTCTGGTTCGAGGATGAGGCTAATCTACCCTGAGTTGTGAGTGGGCTCCAGCCTGGAACTAAGCAGCCACAGGTACCCTGTGACCTTGGGCAAGACCTCTCCCCTCTCCAACCCAGCTTCTCCACCTGTAGACTAGAGGGACTGAACCAAAGTGTTCTTCAGGGTCATTCTAGCTCAATGTCTAAGATTCCAGGGTTCAAAGACTCAGGACTTCAAAGCTCCTAAAGTCTTATGAGCCATGAAATAGAATTTTATTTTCATGGGAGCTGGGAGGGAAGTTTCTCTTTGTTGGGAAGGGCCTTGAGGGGATGACTTGGGCCATCAGAAGCTGGGCGGAGCTGGGCCAGCCAGGAAAGGGGAAGTGGGAGGGGGTGGAGTCCTGAGACAGGGCAGGAGGGTCGGGCAGTGGTCTGTGTGCTGTGGCTCTCTGTGAGCGCCCACGCCCTGGGGAAAGCATACCAACCTCAGTGTTTGATGTGGCTGGATTTCTTATGGAAAGTGGCGAAGGGGTTGAGTTGTGCTTGTCAGTGTGACACAGGGCCAACAGCTTTAATCGACAGACCTGGGCTCGACCAAAGCTGCTCTTCTGCCTGTGCAGGGTCAGGCTCCTCCCCACTAATGATGGTTATTCAGGGACCTTTTATCTTTCATTTTGGGTTTGCCTGGACTGGGGCTCCCAGAACACGGGCCATTCCAAAGCACCTCCGCCATCAACAGCCCAAACAATTCATTCTCAGCTTTAGGGGACAGCAGTGGAGCCTGGCTGTAGAGGCCTGGGATGAGGGCTAAGAAAGTGGGCTCTGTTATCTCTGGGACAACTGGCTGTGTGACTCTCCACAAGTCAGTTACCTTCTCTGGGCCTTGGAGCCCTCCTCTGTGAAAGGAGGGTGGGTGCTGTGTCTTACCAGTCCCAACATTCTCTGATTCTAAATGATCAGGCTGGAGATGGCAGACAGGATCCAAAGACCAAAGACGGGGGCTGCTCAGTACAGACCAACGTCACCTGGACCAATGCCTCGCATACAGTGGGTGCTTCACAAACTAAAATCCTTGCCTGTGGAATAAACAGATGCTTTAAAGATAGTTTAATTGTCTTTATGACTGTAAAGATAATACATACTCATGTAGAAGCAACACAGATAAAGCATACATACATATGTAAATCATTTTACATAATAAGTCCCTTTGTATGAAGAAGAGGATTTGTAACTTGACCTTTTCCTTAACCACATACTGTGCTTAGATTGTGCTCTATTTCAAATCACAGGGTAGAGACTCACGTCATCACTGGGGGCAGCTTGTGTGAATTTACATAATTTAGCTAACCCTTCTCCAATCAGTAGGAGTTTGGGTTGTTTCCAGTTTTTTTGTCCTTATAAAGAAATGTAATGTGGCCTGGCTGGTGTGGCTCAGTTGGTCGGGCGTTGTCCTGTGCACCAAAAGGTTGCTGGTTGGATTCCTGGTCAGGGCACATGCCCAGGATTGTGGGCTCAATCCCCATGGGGGGCGTGCAGGAGGCAGCTGGTCGATGTTCCTCTCACAAGCATGGTTGTTTCTCTCTCGCTCCCTCTAAAATCAATAAAAGAAAAAGAAAAGAAAAGAAAAGAAAAGTAATGCTATTTTCACAGGCATTTTTGTGTACTTCCTATTTCAGGCTCCTCAGTTGAAGCTACCATGGGCTTCAGACCTGCCTGTCCTCCCACCTGCTCCCTGGACATGATGGAGAGGAGGCCATGCTGCAGTGCCCTGTCCTTTTGGGGGGTGAGTACAGAAAAAACAGGGCAGAGGCAGACCTCCATGAGTGTGAGGTCCACAGACCAGCAGCACCAGCACTGGTTAGAAGTGCCGGCTCCTGGGCCGACCGCAGATCCCTGCACCAGAATCTGCATTTTAACACTGAATCTCATGCACACTGAAGTTTGAGAGCAGCTGTTCTCAAAGGGAGGCCCAGGGTCCTTAAGAATCTGTGAGGTCAAAACGAGTCATAATACTCTTAGGGTTTTTGGGGACCTATTTCAACTCATTCTCTCATGAGTAAACAGTGGAGTTTTCCAGAGGCTACATGATATATGATGTTGCAAAAATTTTAATGCAAAAGCAGATAGGAGAATACAGCTGTTTTTCTATTAAGCCTTCTGTATAGTTAATGGCATTTGTTTAAAAAAAGTAAAATGATGTCACTCTTATTAATATTATTTTTAGTTTTGGAAAATATAATTGTATTTTTCATAAATACGTGTTACTATGGGTTTATTAGTTTTTTTAAAAATATGTTTGTTTTTTATTGATTTTAGAGAAAGAGAGAGGAAGGGAGAGGGAGAGCAAAAAACACTCGGTTGGCTGCCTCCTGCACACCCCTACCAGGGATCAAGCCCGTAACCCAGGCATGTGCCCTGACTGGGAATTGAACCAGTGACCGCTCTGCGAATGGGACGATGCTCAACCAACTGAGCCGCACCGGCTGGGGTGGGCTTATTAGTTTTTAAATGAGTTAATCAATAAACATTTTGTAAGTTTATGAGTGTTAATTTCCAAATGGGTAAATATTCATAGATATAAGCCACATAAGCAAGCACTCTTTGAGATTCTCAATCATTTTTATGGGTGTAAAGAGGTCCTGAGACCAAAATGTTTGAGAACTGCTGGTCTAGAATATGCTTCCCCTTTAGCATTCTAGTTCTGTCCCTCAAGAGGAAATCATAAGCTGAAAATCACAGGAGCGGGGGCCTGAGGCTGTGGCCTCCAGTAAAGGTGGGCCACGGGCCAGAAAAATCCAGGGGCAGGGGGAAGCCACAGGCCTGGTGCCACCTATGGGTGAATCCCAAGGTCTGAGCAGCTGGCTAGATGTACTAGTATGTGTGCTTCGACTGGGAGTCACGCACATTGTCTCAGGAATTCATCCTCACAGGACAATGAGTCAGAAGGACCCACCAGACCTAGATCTGGACTGGTCTGGTGGCAGGCCGTCTCTTTTCTTCTCTGGGCCTCGGTCAACCAGGCTGTAAAATGGGTGATACTGCTTCCCTCCACCCTTGGGCCAAGTCATAGGACAACAAATAAAAGACTGTGAGGCTCTAACTCATCGCCACATCACCTCATCTTCAGAATAATAACCACGGTGGCATAGACAGTCAGAGTTCAAACTCTGGGAGGGAATTGCTTGCCCAGCCAGAAGGCAAGTTGAATTTGTACCATTGTCAGCAAACCTTGTCATTTGCCACTGTCTGCAGGCCAGAAGCTGCGGGGCAAGCCAGCAGGTTAGAGATGGCCTCACCCTGTCCCCCGTGTCCAGGTGTTGCCCTTTTCATCCATCTACCCATCTATCAAACATCATCAGGACCTAGAAGCTGTCAGGAAGCTACAAAGTACTCAGAGCTTACTGTATTCTTGCTATGGGTGGTCCAGATCCACTGATCTACTTATAATTCCTTCTTCATTCATTCACTCCATCCAAAATTAATTCAACAAATATTTCTTTATGCCCACGAATGGGCAGATCACTACAAAGACATCATTAGTTGTGACACTTTTTAAAAAATATATATTTTTATTGATTTCAGAGAGGAAGGGAGAGAGAGATAGAAACATCAAGGATGAGAGGGAATCATTGATCAGCTGCCTTGTGCACACCCCCCACTGGGAATCGAGCCCGCAAGCCTGGCATTTGCCCTTAACTGGAATCGAACCCGGGATCTTTCAGTCCGCAGGCTGACGCACTATCCACTGAGCAAAAAACAGCTAAGGCTGTGACACTTTTTCTATCAATGTCTAGATATTGTGGGGGAGCAAAATTTGCCATCCCAAAATGTGCCACTATGGCATATTGATTATTTTGAGTTAAAGTTACTTGAGAAACAGCTGGTGCAAGAAGGACCCTCTGACCCTCCCCTCTGTCTCCCTGAAAACAAGAAGCAAGTCTTTCCCGTGAAAGGCGCGCTTCTTGCACCGGGAGGTGGGAGGCACCTTCATCACCAGAGGTGGGAAATTCGGGCTGAGAAGGCTGAGTAAGCAAACGCTGCTTAGTTTCTTCACTGAATGGGACCCAAGCCTAAGTTCCTTTGTCTTGTTGGTTCTTCACAAATTTATGGTTTCTTTGTTTAAAAGAATAAAAGCTGCCTGCTTTGGTAATTTTTTTTTAGGTCCTATATCTATGAGGCCTCCATATGTATGAAATTAAACTTGATTTTCTCCTATTAATCTGTCTCACATCTATTTAGTTATTAAACCAGTCAGAAGAACCTAGAAGGGTAGACAGTATTTCTAAAGGACTGAGTGCTAATCATAAGATCATGGAATGCTTCCCCTCCCCCTACACCTTACCACCATATCACTTAGAGGCCTATTTATGGAGCTCCTTTTATCCAACCCAGCTTTCAATAAAAAAATCAAAAGACATAATAAAAGGCAAAATCACAGTTTGAAGAGACAGAGAAAACACCAGAACCAGACTCAGATATAGCAGAAATGTTGGAATTGTACTGGGAATTTAACATAATTATGATTAATATGCTAAGAGCTTTAATGGAAAAAGTAGACAATATGCAAAAGCAGATAGGTAACCTTAGAAGATTATGTAAGGAAAGGGATGGAAATCCTAAGAATGAATAAAAAAGTAATTGTGTGGCTTCCACCTATGAAGCAGGAGGTCACAGTTCGATTCCCAATTTCGGGCTGGATCCCCAGTAGGTGGCATGCAGGAGGCGGTCAATTAATAATTCTCATCATTGATGTTTCTACCTCTCTCTCCCTCTCCCTTCCTATGTGAAATTTTTATTAAAAAATTATTTTTTTTAAAAAGAAAAAGAAAGAGTAGAAATACTGTAACAGAAATGAAGAATGTTTTTGATGGGCTCATTAGTAGACTGAACATGGCTAAGAAAACAATCAGTGAGCCTGAGGATATGTCAATAAACACTTCCAGGCAGAGGGGAAAATGGCAAATACTAGGTGTACCGGTTAATAATGCGGATTTTTTCCACTAGATGGAGTTACACATATGTTGATATATATGCAATTTGATATGTATGCTATTTTGTTGTATTGACAACAAGCTTCAAAACTTCAGATGTCAAATTTTCTGAAGGTGTTAACATCATAGATTTTTTTTACGCTTAAAAATGTCGAATTGTGTGCCAAAAAAAGAGCATTTGCGGGAAGTTTTAATTCATTACTTCATTTTGAAGAAAAGAGCTGCTGAAAGTTATTGTATACTTCGGGAAGCTTATGGTGAACATGCTCCACCTCAGGATACTTGTGAACGCTGGCTTAAATGCTTTAAAAGTGATGATTTCGATGTGAAAGACAAAGAACATCCAGGTCAACCGAAAAAGTTCGAAGACCAACAATTACAAGCATTATTGGATGAAGATGTGTGTCAAACGCAAAAACAACTTGCAGAAAGATAAAACGTTGCTCAGCAAACAATTTCTGATCATTTACAAGCAATGGGAAAGATTTTAAAGGAAGGAAAATAGGTGCCACATCAATTGAACAAAAGACAAATGGAAAACCGATGAACTATTAACCGGTTAATAATACGAATCAAGCATTAACTGGTTAAAAAATGCTGATCAAGCATTAACCGGTTAAAAATTCAGATCAACCATTAACCGGTTAATGGTGCGGATTTTGTAATCAAAGAAAACACGGTAATTTCAAGAGAAACATCAAAAGTGTTTATTCAAAGTAATGTCCATCCCTAGCTACACATTTCCCCATCTTTCAGGTAATTTGTGGATACTGTCCCAATAG
>NW_005367209.1:7404550-7407446 GCF_000412655.1 Myotis brandtii
CATCTTCATCCAATAATGCTTGTAATTGTTGGTCTTCAAACTTTTTCGGTTGACCTAGATGTTCTTTGTCTTTCACATCGAAATCATCACTTTTAAAGCATTTAAGCCAGCGTTCACAAGTATCCTGAGGTGGAGCATGTTCACCATAAGCTTCCCGAAGTATACAATAACTTTCAGCAGCTCTTTTCTTCAAAATGAAGTAATGAATTAAAGCTTCCCTCAAATGCTCTTTTTTTGGCACACAATTCGACATTTTTAAGCGTAAAAAAAATCTATGATGTTAACACCTTCAGAAAATTTGACATCTGAAGTTTTGAAGCTTGTTGTCAATACAACAAAATAGCATACATATCAAATTGCATATATATCAACATATGTGTAACTCCATCTAGTGGAAAAAATCCGCATTATTAACCAGTACATGGCTGTTTTCATAATGTAAGCACCACATAATATGTAACCCAGGCTGCAACATACTCAGCTGAGAAGATGAAGCTGGGAAGGCTGCACTTGGGTGATAGTAGTGGGAATTAAGAGGACTTAACCCTTATTTTCCATAGTGGGAAGTTACTGGACAGTTGTTACTATATTTCTGAAAAATATACAAATTTAGCAATGAAATTAACCAAGCATGTTATTTAGAGACATGAACATGAATTTTTAAAAAATTATGTAACATAAAGGTGTATTTGTTTTGTAAGTCCGCATAATAAATTACCACAAGCAATGGCTTAAAACAACACCCATGGAAAACAATTTGGCAGCTCCTCAAGAAGTTAAACATAAAATTACCATATGACCTCAGCTCTACATTCAAAAGCATTGAAAGCAGGTCCTCAAACAAATACACGTCTCCTACACTCATGGCAGCATGATTCACAGTGGCAGGAAGGGAGAAACCACCCAAATGGGCATCAAGGGATGAACGGATAAACAAACCTTGAGATTTGCATACAATGGAATAGTATCCTATATAATAAAAGGCTAATAGGCAAATCGACCCAACGGTGGAATGACTGGTCGCTATGACATGCACTGACCACCAGGGGGCAGATGCTCAATGCAGGATCCGCCCCCTGGTGATCAGTGCACTCCCACAGGGGAAGTGCCGCTCAGCCAGAAGCCCTGAGCCAGGTTCATGGATGGCGAGTGCAGTGGTGGTGGCGGGAGCCTCTCCCGCCTCTGTGGCAGCGCCAAGGATGTCCAACTGATGGCTTAGGCCTGCTACCTTCGGGGAGTGGTCCTAAGCCATCTGTCGGACATCCCCCAAGGGCTCTCAGACTTCGAGAGGGCGCAGGCCAGGCTGAGGGTCCCCCGCCCCCCGAATGCATGAATTTTGTGCACCAGGCCCCTAGTACAGCTATAAAAAGGAATGAAGCACTGATGCATGCTACAGCATGGATGCACCATATTGCTAAGTGAAAGAAGCCAGACACAAAAGGTCACGTACCATAAGGCTCCTTTCGTATGAAATACCCAGAATAGGTAAAACCTGAGAGACAGAAAGCTGATAACTGGTTGCCAAGGCCTGGGGGGGGGGAGGGGAGGAAGGAGAGTGGGGAGTGGCTGCTTAATGGGTATGAGGGTCTCATTTGGTGGATGAAAATACTTTAGAACTATATAGAGGTGGTGGTTGTATAATACTGTGAGTGCACTAAATGCCACTGAATTGTTCACTTTAAAGTGGTTAATTTTATGTGAATTTTGCCTCAATAAAAACACACCTATATAATCTAATTGTATGGTATTGTTCTGGGTTAGTGTTTGTAGCAGCCCACTAACCTGATGAAGAGAACCTACCACGAGGTGGAATTATAACCTAATTTTCATTTTTCCCCTTCTTTTCTTCCTCTTTCTTTCCTCTCTCCCTTCCTTCTCCTCCTCTTCCTCCTTCTTTGGCTATTCCATTCTGAATTTTCATTCCAAAATATAGAATAGTACACTTCCCTTTAAGAAATGGAGGAAGGTGTATGTTATTAGTGCCTTTTGAAAATGTTTTGGGCTCCTTTAACTAGAGTAGATAGATAGATAGATAGATAGATAGATAGATAGATAGATAGGAAGGAATTGAGTATAAGGAATTGGCTCATGTGGTTATGGAGGCCAACAAGTCCCAGGAGCAGCAGAGTGAATTGGCAAGCTGAGACCCAGAAGCCAGTGGTGTGCTTCTAGTTCAAGTCTGAAGGCCTGAGACCCAGGAGAGACAGTGAGGGGGCTCCAGTCTGAAACCTGGCAGGCTCTAGAGTCTAGACCCAAGAAGAGCAGATGTTTCCGTTTGAGTCCGAAGCCAATGTCCCAGCTCAAAGGCAGTCAGGCAGGAGGAGTTGCCTGTTACTCACAGGAGGGTCAACCCTTTTGTTCTATTCAGGCCTTCAACTGATTGGATGTGGCCCACCTACTTTTGGGGGGCGCAATCTCCTTTACTCAGCCTACCAATTTGAATTTTAATCTCATCCAAAAAGACTCTTAAGGGAAACACTCCAGAAATGTTTGACCAAATATCTGAGCACCGTGTGGCTCAGTCAAGTTGACACATAAAACTAATCATCACAGTGGTCATCTTAGAATTCTGCCTGCCCCCAAAGGGGAATGGAGTTGCCACTGGAGAGGAGGCATTCGGAGAAGGGAGCAGGCAACTAACTTCCATACAAACCTTGTTGAGGTATTTGATTTGTCCTTAGACCTGTGCCATGTGCCATGTCCCTCCCCACAGGCAGAGAATTCTGTGGGGCCAAGAAGCTATGACTCATGGAGCCTGTGATCCCATACTTTTTAAAAAATATATTTTATTGATTTTTTACAGAGAGGAAGGGAGAGGGATAGAGAGTTAGAAACATCGATGAGAGAGAAACATCAATCAGCTGCCTCCTGCACACTCCCTACTGGGGATGTGCCC
>NW_005367209.1:7408202-7416377 GCF_000412655.1 Myotis brandtii
ATATTTTATTGATTTTTTACAGAGAGGAAGGGAGAGGGATAGAGAGTTAGAAACATCGATGAGAGAGAAACATCAATCAGCTGCCTCCTGCACACTCCCTACTGGGGATGTGCCCACAACCAAGGTACATGCCCTTGACTGGAATCGAACCTGGGACCCTTGAGTCTGCAGGCTGACGCTCTATCCACTGAGGCACACCGGTTAGGGCCCCATATTTAATCTAGACCATGCTCTGGGACCACTGAATGCCCTGCTCAAGAATCTCCAAGTCTGCCTGGCCAGTGGTTAGAGCATCAGCCTGAGCAGCAAAGGGTCACAGGTTTGATTCCCAGTCAAGGGCATTTACCTCGGTTTCAGGTTCCATCCTGGGCCCCAGTCTGGCACTTTGAGGAGGCAACCAATCAATTGGTCTCTCTCCCATCTCTCTCTCTCTCTCTCTCTCTCTCTCTCTCTCTCTCTCTCCTCCCCCTCCCTTCCACTCTCTCTAAAAATCAATGGAAAAAATATCCTTGGGTGAGGATTAACAACAACAACAAAAATCTCCAAGCCTGCATCTAAATCCTGAGTGGGTCCCTTCCCCAGGCTGATCTTCTCGTTGGTGGTCTGAACTGTTGTGTGCAGCCGAGACCTGACAAATGGACCGAGGCTGGCTATCGACAGATGGCTGCAGATGGCACTGGACCATGTTGGCTGAGATGATTTTTTCAAATTAAACTTTAAACTTTGAAATAATTCCAGAATCACGTGCAATTGCATGACATAACATAGAGCGATCCCAGGTACTCAGTCTTCCTCAAAGGTAACATCTTAGGAGACTATAGCACAATGTCACAACCAGGATATCGACATTAATAGAATCCATGGACCTTATTTCCCATTTTCCTCATATTGGTGTGTGTGTATTTAGTTTATGCAAATTTTTATCATGTATAAGTTTGTGACTCCACCCCCACAGCAAGCAAAGATACAGAAGAGTTCCATCACTGTAAGGATCCTGTTATAAGAAGATCGCTCTTTTATAACCACACCAACCTCTCTCTCGCACCCCTACCCCCACCTCTAACCCCTGGCAACCACTCATCAGCTCTCCATTGCTATAATTTTGTCATGTCAAGAACGTTATATTAATAGGATCACACAGTATGTAATCTCTTGGGACTGACTTTACCCCCTTTCCTACACCGCATAAGTCCCATGAGATTCATCCAAGGTGTTGTGGGTCTTAGCAGTTTGTTCCAAATACTACGAGGATGTGGAGAGCCCGAATCACTCATACGTATCATCTCATGTGATTTTGCTCGGAGAGGCTGACAAGTATACCCGAATCACTCATACGTATCATCCATCTCATGTGATTTTGCTCGGAGAGGCTGACAAGTATGAGTAACGATGCCCATTTTACAGATGAGGAAACGGTGACTCAGAGGAAGGGTATTTGGCCGAGGACCGTGCCAGTGTTGGTTGTGGCAGGATGGGGAGTTGTGTGTCCCCCGCTCCCACTTTGCCCTGACCGCTCCCATCACTGTGTCCTGGCCCTGGCTGCCCACGGCACCATGGGTGGGGCCTCTCCTCCAGGTGGACAAAGCCTTTGGTGGAGTTGGCGTCTCATCCAGAGTTTTATAGGTGGCACTCTTCAGCAGACTGATGCCTATCGTGGGGAGCAACCCTCCGGAACAGCCCAGAGGGACTTGGCAGCTGGCAGGTGCTGACTATAAAGAACACCTACACCCTCTTTGCCTCCTTGAGCGAAGCCCATGGCATGAGGCGTCTGGGGTGCTGGGCAGGCCTGGCATAGTTAACGTCGAGAGGAGGAACCTGACCTGCCGCTGAGCTGGCGTGTGTGCTGGGAGGTGGCCCCTCCTCCAGGCGCTGAGAGGATGCCAGGAGGAGCCCCCAGCAGGTACAGCACGGGGTCTCCATGGTCTTGTCTTTGGCTCTCTCACTCTCAACTACTACATATAAATATGTATAAACCAACAAATCAGAAGCGACAAAAAAAGTCACACACAGAAGCAGTGCAGCATGGTGGTTGGCAGAGGCTGGGGAGATAGGAGAGGTTGATAAAAAGGCACAAACTTTCAGATATGAGATGAGTGAGGGCTGAGAATCTCCTGTAAAACATGGTGACTGGGGTTGAGAACACTGCCTTGCATGCTTTAAATTTGCTAAGAGAATAGATCTTAAATATTCTCTCACACACACACAAAAGGATAGATATGTGAGGTGATGGATGTTAGTGAACTAGATGATGGGAATTCTTTCAGTGTATGCATGCATCAAATCGTCACAATGTACACTTTAAATACCATGCAATTTCATTTGTCAACTACACCCCCAATAAAGCTGGGGAAAAAAGCGTCTAAAATTAAAATAGAAATTCCTTCATTCCACTACCACTAAAACTTCACCCTTTAGAAATCACCATGGTAAGTTATAAAAGTGATTCTTGAGCTTTGTTTTTGCTCTCAGCATTCACCTTGAGTGATCTCATTCATGCCATGACTTTGAACATCACTTATAGTTTGATGTCTTTCAAATCTCAATCTCCTGAATCCCAGGAACTGGTAACTAAGTCTACTGGAAATGACACCAATATATCAGTCAGGCACCAAAACATACGTCTAAAACCAACCTTTTTATCTCCCCACAATCTGCTCAACTCCCGCTTCCAGTTACCAGTTTATATAAAATGTGTGTTCTAATTTTATATAAAGAATTTGAAATGTTGTATAAAGCCAACTGCATTGATATTTTCCTTTTGCCGACTTTTTCCTGAGTCCAGAGGGCTTCTGAGGGGTGAGGGGGGCAAAGCCACGGTGGTCAAGAAGCCCGGGGACTAGAGATGCTTAGGGCAGTGGGTGTCACCCACACAGAGGAGTCCTGGCAAATGTCTTCGGGGGCCTGTTGGGGCAGTGACTAGGGATGTCCTACTTAGGATTCCCCTGAAAGCAGAACCTGAGGCGAGGACCTGGGTGCCAGGAGTTGATTTGGGAGGTGATCCAAGGAGGCAGAAGTGAGGGAGCATTAAGTGTGACGCAGGAGGGAGGAATGTAAATAAAGTGTGTGTTAACAAGTGGATTACTGCTATGGACTGAATGTCTGTGTCCCACCCAAAATTCATGTGTTGAAATTCAGCTCCCGATGTGATGGTATTAGGAGCTGGGGCTCAGGGGGTGATGCGGTCATGAGACCCCCGCGGAGCTCCCTCCCTCTTTCTGCCTGGTGAGGGCAACAGGAGTTGATCGTCTGCAACCTGGACGAAGTCCTTACTAGAACCTCACTGCACTGGCTCCCTGGTCTCAGCCTTCCGGCCTTCAGAGCTGTGAGAAGTGAATTTCTGTTGTTTGCAAGTCACCGTGGTGCTTTGTCATGGCAGCCTAAACGGACGAGGACGATGACTGTGGGCAACTCGGGCTGACTCCTGCAAGGCACTCTCTGAAGAACTGTATGGGATACACCTCAGAGAGGGTAGGGCTGATTTCGAACCATAGAACTTCCCCGATTACTTTATGCACATTCAAGTCTCATGAGTTGTTTGATTTGAAGAAAGGGTTTCGCAGCTGGAATCACTTCAAAGACACTTCTTCTTACAGTCTGTCAACTCAGCACTAAGTGTGAAGATTCGCCATGTGCCCCCTGCACAATATACGCCTGAAGGTCTATCCCTAATTCTTGGCATGTGCCCGAAATTCCAGCATTAGAATCTCAATCACTCATTCACCTCACGCTGGACCCCTTCTAGGCTGTAAGTGCCCCCGAGTACCCTCCTGGAGTTGCTGTCATCCATACAGCTCTCCGTGTTACTGTGACTGTTGGGGTTTCCAAAACTGGGTTTGATAGGTGAGAAAGAACTTGCGGACCCTGGGTAACAGGGGAGGGGGAAGGAGGAGCCCAGATCAGCCCAAGTTGGAGGGTCGGAGTTGCTGTCATCCATACAACTCTCCGTGTTACTGTGACTGTTGGGGTCTCCAAAACTGGGTTTGATAGGGGAGAAAGAACTTGCGGACCCTGGGTAACAGGAGAGGGGAAGGAGGAGCCCAGATCAGCCCAAGTTGGAGGGTTAAGAGTTCAAAGGTAGCATTTCTGTTCTTTATGGAAAGACAGGCTAGTGCTCTGGAGCGGGTGGTGGTGACCAGGAGCAGAGGACCTGCCCCTGCCTGAGTCTCCCCATGTCAACCTCGGCAAGATCCTACTTTGCTAGATCTGTTTCCCCATCTATGAATTGAGAGTGGACAGTAAGTGTGGAGGAAAGTGTTGGCTTGATCACGCTGCAAATCTCTTCCCCAGAAACTATGGGGAATTGCACAACAGACCCACTGGAAAGGAAGCTGGTTTCACGTGGAGCCAATGTTTATCAAGCGGAAATGCAGACCCAGTGTGGCCAGGCTTCACAAGAGAAGCAGCTAGTTTGAATATTATGTCATCTATTAATTTTTAAAGGTTAACAATAAATTCAAACACTTTTAAACAAAGTATGGGCCAAATTTAATCATTCCTGGCACTACTACATCCACCAATGTTTCTTAGGCATTAGTGTTCAGGAGAACCTTCTGGAGTGAAAGTAAGTGTGTGTATTTCTGGACTTTGTCTACAGAGATCCTGCCCAAGGAACATTCATTATTTTTCTCTCTAGTAAGAATTTTTGTCTTAAAGTCTATTTTGTCTAATATTCGTATGGCCATTCCAGCTCTCTTTTGGTTACTGTTTGCATGGTATGTACTTTCCCATCCTTTTACTTTCAACATATTTGTGTCTTTGAGTCTGAAATGTGTCTCTTGTAGACAGCATATAGTTTGGTTATTTTTTTGGTAATCCATTCTGCCAGTTTCTGCCATTTAATTAGAGAGTTTAATCTATTTATATTTAATGTAATTATCATTAAGATATGATTTACATCTGCCCTTTTGTTTTCTGTCATATGTCATTGTTCCTTTTTTACTGACTTTGTGTTAAATAGATCTTTTCTAGTGTACCCTTTTAATTTTCTTGTTGTTCTTTCTTTCCATATACTTTTAAAAGTTATTTTCTTAGTGCTTGCCCTAGGGTTACAATTAGCATCTGTATTTGAAACAATCTAGTTTGAATGAATACTACCTTAATGTGGATTACATATAGAAACTTTACTCCAGTGTAGCCCCATTTCCTCCCCAATCCTTTGTGTACTTATTGTCATACAAATTACATCTTTATACATTATAAACAAATCAACATAGTTTTATAATAATTTATGCTGTTGTCTTTAAAAAATATTGTTAAAAATTTTGGTAAAATATACATAAAATAAAACGTATCATTTTAACTATTTTTAAGTGTACAGTTCAGTGGATGCTGAGCTGGGTCTTTAGCATCAGAAGGAAAGCCAGAGATAGGCATGAGTCTACAGTGTAGGTACAAGGGAAAGCACTGTCAGGTGCCAGAGTCAGTTCCAGGGTGCAGTAGGGACTGGGACTAGTGACAGGCGAGGCCAAGAGAATTTGAAGTGTCTGATACACAACTATGTTCTCCTCCACTCCTCGTCCTCCTCCCGTGCTGGGTTATCACACGCAGTTATAACAAGCTCCCCAGGGCTTCTAATGTGCTCTCCAAGGCGCTGGTTTTAAGTCTTGAGTGCACATTGAAATCACCCGGTTTCCCGAGTCTGGCGTTCGCTTATTGCTAAACTCTGGAGGCTGGTTCTGGTCTAGGTCTCCCTCTGTTGGTTATCTTTAAGATTGCGGCAGGCTGTCCCCAGCCCTCAGCCTCCTTGGGTCTTTAATATGCAGGCAGCACTTCTTACTGCCTCTCTCTGTGACTCCCCAGAGGTGTGGGCCTCTGCTCCATTCTAGGCAAATCCTCAGAGCTGAGCTGAGCCTCAGCCTAGGTCTCTCCCTGGTGCCACAGACTCAGCCCTGATTAACCTCTTCTGACCAAAGGGGAAATCAAGTCCCACGTCTCTCAGAAGTCCTCCCAATGACCTCCAGGTAAATGATAGTGTCCTCCTGGGTGCTCTCAAACCCGGGGGCCGTGGGTGGGGAACCTCTTGGACTAAGATGATGCTTTGACCAGTGACTGACCCTGGCAACAGCAATGAAAGCTGACCTTCAGTGAACACGTACACTCTGCCAGGCACTGCCCTACGTGCTCAACATGATGAACTCGCTGCTCATCACAGCTCTAGGAGGTGGGCTGTTAGTATCTGCATTGTGCAAAGGAAGAAACTGAGGCACAGACTTGAAATAATTTTCCCAGTCATAAGTCAGCTGAGAGGCAGAGCCGGGACTCCCAGGCGGTCTGGTGCTCTAAATAACATTATGTGTACTGTTTCCGTGCCCAGGCACTGCTAGCTCCTTGACATTCATATCACATTTAGTTTTGCAGAGGAGAAGCTGGGACTCAGAGAAAACGGAGGAGGCTTGGGTTTGCTCCTCTGAACCAGGGCACCTGTGCTGGCAGAACTCACCGAGCATGCCCAGTGGGCTGCCTAGATGAATTTGGTGCCATAAAAGTGCATGTGCCTCGTGATTCTGAGCCAGCGTCTTTGGGGGATGGGTTGTGAGAATCTACATGTTAACAAGCACCCCAGTTGATCCTGATTTACAGAAAAGTTTGAGAAACCTTACTGCCCTTCCCCCTCCACCCATTACAGCACAGTCACCTTAGATCAGCCGTGGGCAAACTACGGCCCGCGGGCCGGATCCGGCCCGTTTGAAATGAAAAAAACTAAAAAAAAAAAAAAAAAGACCGTATCCTTTTATGTAATGATGTTTACTTTGAATTTATATTAGTTCACACAAACACTCCATCCATGCTTTTGTTCCGGCCCTCCGGTCCAGTTTAAGAACCCATTGTGGCCCTCGAGTCAAAAAGTTTGCCCACCCCTGCCTTAGATAAAAGACACTGGGGCATGTGTCCCTTTCCCTCCATAACAGCTAGCAATGCTTTTGCTGCAGGTGATAGAATCCCTGACACCACAGGCACCCCTTGGAGAGATGGTGGGTTTGGTCCCAGAGCACCGCAATAAAGTGAGTATCACGATAAAGTGAGTCGAAATCCTTTTGCTGGTGGAGGGTCTTGCTTTCAGTTTCTAAAAACGGCATCATGTGTGAAGCGCAATAAAACAAGGCATGCCTGGAGTGGCTAAAAGTCTAAAGACCTTTATTGTTTATTTAATAAAATGCCCAGAATTACTCTATTGACTGGCATAGCTGCTCAGCAGTGCCATCGAAGACCTCGTTCCTTCAAGCTTCCTGTGCTGCTCTCCTGGTTGTTGGCTTTCTTCTTCATGCTTGTTGCTTCATAGTCTCGAGATGACTGCTGCCGACCCAGGAATCTTGTCCTGTCCCCAGTTCCCAGGCTTTGCTGCAGCAAGAGCATAGTCACATGACTTAGGCTCAGCCAAAGTTTTCACTTGGAATTTTTTTATTAATCCTCACTCGAGGATATATTTCCATTGATTTTTTTTTTTTTTTAGAGAGAGTGAAGGAGGGGGGAGAGAGAAAGAGAGAGACAAACATCGATGTGAGAAAGACACATTGATTATTAATCCTCACTCGAGGATATAGTACCATTGATTTTTTATTTTATTTTAGAGATAGTGAAGGAGGGGGGAGAGAGAAAGAGAGAGAGAAACATCGATGTGAGAAAGACACATTGATTGACTGCCTCCCGCATATGCCCCAACTAGGGCCAAGACCTAACCTGCAACTCAGGTATGTGCCCTTGACTGGCAATCAAACCTGTGATCCTTTGGTGTGCAGGCTGACATTCTAACCACTGAGCCACGCCAGCCAGGGTTCACCTGGAATTTTTAATTGGGAGCTGGTGGCAAAAAGAAGTGGGGAAAATGGGGACTCCATTCTGGGGGACAACGGGGATGGTTCTGGTGGCCATAATGGATTCTGGTGCCGTATTATTCTTAGGTCAAGCAGTGATGTTCTCACTCCAAGGGCTTTTGTAATGCAGTTTTGACTGTGATTGCTGGCTGCATGACCACTCGTTGCTCCTGCCCACTTTCTGAGCCTGATCATTCAAGTTCACCACTTAGTCTGTGAGTTTCCTGATGTCCTTTTAATACTTTTCCTCTCCTTGACCCAGTCAGACTCAGTTTCCACTGTTCACAGACAGGTCTATATGCTGGGCTCCTTCAGGTCTCAGCAGATAGACACGAGTCTTTCCTCAGAGAGGCCTTCCCTGGCC
>NW_005367209.1:7416465-7432995 GCF_000412655.1 Myotis brandtii
TAGCCTACTATTCCCCAGGACAACACCCGCATCTTCCCATCATTGCACTTATCACAACCTGCCAGTGATTTATTTGTTTGTTTATCTGCTTCTGTCTCGCTCCCCATTAGGATGTAAACTCCATGAGGCTCTGAACCCCTGTGTGTGCAGAGCAGACCCTGACACGTAGTAGGTGTTCAAGATGGTTGTGGTTGACTGAATAGATGCATAGATGACTGATGGACGCATGGATAGTTAAAGGGGCTTGTTTTGGGACAGGACTGACCTGGGAGTCCCAGATGGCAGATAACCCCTTATCTCAGGTTACATTCCTCCCTCCAGAGTCACCTGGAGTCTGCGGGTTCTCTTCCTTCATGATGAGCGGGTGCATCATTGCCTATGAGAGAGCACTGAGAAGAGGAAACCCTATTCTTAAACAGATCACGAGGCTTGTCCCTGCCCGGGGTGGGGTGTCTGCCTCCCCAACAAACAGGCACCAGCCGAGCATAGTGGGGAACAATAATTAAATAATATTTACAGAAGAGGCTATCATTAACTTTAATGCCTACGTATAATGCCTACGTACACCTTGATAACCCTGGAAGTAACAGGGAGACATGAATGACACTGGGAAATCATTCACCAGGCTGACATGTGTTGGAGCTTGTTCCAGTTACTATTGTTTCATAACAAACTACCCCCAAACTTCGAGGCATAAAACGTCCACTCACTGTTCCTATGAGCGAGGATTTCAGACCTGGGGTGGCTTGCCTCAGCTCCACGGTGCCTGAGGCCTCAGCTCGAAGACTCGCTGTAACTCAGTGTCTGGGTCTGAAGCTACCTGGAGCTCATTTGCTCACACGGTTGGCGGTGGATTCTGCTGGGTGGCAGGAGTCTTAGCTGGGCTTCGGCGGGCACACCTACGTGAGACCTTTCCATGGGGCCCGCCATTCTCACAGCACAGAGGCTGGGTCCGAAGTGAGTGTCCTGAGGCAGGAGCCAGGTTGTCCTTCATGATGCATCAGACGCCACGTGGCATCACTTACTTGCATGGTGTTCATCAGGGTGGTCTCCAAAGACAGCCTTTGGAGAAGAGAGGGAACGAGGTTCCACCTTCTGATTGAGTCTGGAAGAGCATAAGGAATCAGGGCTGTTATGGTTTTGGAAAATATAATCTGCCACAAGGCCCCTTTCCCTGCTCCATTCTGAAGTTAACTCTGGCCAGTCAACGCCTGGCTTTTCCCAGTCCTCGTCCGCCTGCCTCTCCGGCCCCATGGCCCTCAGGTTTAGTAACACATCTTCCCTTCTCATGTCCCTCCCCGCCAGGGTTCACGGCCCTTTGCCTGCAATGAGGAAATATTAACACCCTTCAAGGCCAGTTCATCTGAGAAGTCCTCCCTGATTGCTCTAGCCTCCCAGCTGGACCTCAAGTGTCCCTTTCCCTCAAGTCCTTTCTTTGCAGGACTGTGCGGAGCTCTGAGAACCTGGGAGCCGGACCAATGAAGATACTTCAGCTTAGGCCAAGGTCCCAGCACAATAGTTAGGGAGTTAGACACAGCGAGGTGGCTGAGGGGGGCCAGCGTGAGCCTGGAGGGGCAGATAAAGAGCGTCCACTTTACAGCCCCCAGGGCTCAGCTGGTGGAGGGAGAACCACAGGGCTGTGTTCCCTGAGACCTGGAGTCACCAAATTGCTCAGGCTGACAGGTGTCTGCATCAGTTGGATGACTCCTTTCTCACATCCCCAATCTAGTCTCTCAGGATGTCTGGTGGGTTCTGCCTTCTCTACCACTTCTCACCCAACCCGTCGCTACCATCTTGGTCCGAGTCACTATCACCTCTTACCTGAGTGGTTACAGTAGCCTCCTCACTGGACTGCCTGCCAGAACGAGAGGGTACTTTCTTTATTCTTAATTTTTCTCTTTACCTTTTGGACCCCTTCACCCATTTCTCCTACTCCTGCCCCTGCCAACCCCTCCGCCCCGCACCTCTGGCAATCACCAATCTGTTCTCTGTGTCTAGGACCTTGTTTTTGTTTGTTTGCCTGTTTTAGATTCCACATATAAGAGAGACCATATGATATGTGTCTCTCTCTGGCTGACTTATTTCACTTAGCATAATGCCCTGGAGGGCCATCCATGTTGTCTTAAATGGCAAGATTTCATTCGTTTTTTATGGCTGAATAATATTCCATTATACATATATATACCACAATTTCTTGTATCCATCAATGGATAGATATCCATCAGTATCCATCAATAGATACTTAGATTGTTTCTGTATCTCGGCAATTGTACATAATGCTGCAGTGAACATAGGGGTGCATATATCTCTTCAAGTTAGTGTTTTTGTTTCCTTTGGATAGATACCCAGAACTGGATCATATGGCAGTTTTATTTTTAGTTTTTTTTAGGAACCTCCTCTATACTGTTATGTGTAGTGGCTGCACCAAGTTACATTCAGAGGGTTTCTTTTAAAACATAAGTCAGATCCTGTCACTTCTCTGCTCGAACCCCGCCCCCCCCCCGGGTTCCCCATCTCATGCAGGATAGAAGCTAATGTCCTCAAGTCAGATCCTGTCACTTCTCTGCTCGAACCCCCCCTTGGGTTCCCCATCTCATGCAGGATAGAAGCTAATGTCCTTACTGTGGCCTACAAGGCCCAGTCACGTCTCTGTCTCCATTTTGATTACTCTCGCCCTCCCTGCTCCGCTACCGGAACATTGCTCCCTTTATGTTCTGCATGCACACCGGGGACATCTCCCACCTCACGGCCTTGCCCATGTTCCTGGAACTCAGTCCTTTAGATCTGCACATGGCTTGACCTCATAGTTCATGTCAAGTTTCTACCCAAATATCACCTACTAGAGGGGCTGCCTGCCCCAACACATATCCCCTCCTGACTTTTATTCATCACCGTACTAATGACTACTTGAATTTGTATTTTGTATTTATTCGATTACTCATTTTGTTATCTACCTTCCCACATCCACTCCCGTACCCCCGTCTCCCCATGATAACAGACTTCCAGGAAGTACAGATCCCCTGGTCACAGTAGGGGCTCATTAATCACTCAGTGTGACTCAGTGGAATCTTGGCCATGGAACTTAATGGCTTGGTCACCCTGGGAGGTGACATCTTCCAGGATCAGGCGAGTTGCATGGCCAACGTCATACACAAAAATACCAAAGTCTTTCTGTAGAGTTACGCCCCCAATCCTCACAGGCTGGGTCTTCAGTCTGAAGCAGTGGCCCTCAGATGACTTTACAAAAGCCTGTAATTACCACAGTGGAACTGTAGGAGGCACCTCACTCTCATCCCTCAAGGGCCCAGAAATATGGGGAAGGGCACACTCCAAACTGAGAACTTGAGTGTCCACTGGGGAAAAGTGCCAGAGGGGTGGGGAAAGGGGACTGCCTATTTTTTTTCACTCTCTTATATGCTATGTATTTAAGGAATTTTTATGCTGTGAATATATTTGTATAAAATATTTTGATAAATGTGTCTGTATATATTTAGAATTTTTTATTTTATAAGAGGGGTAGCTAATTTGCTACACAGTGGCCATAAAATCTGAATACATAAGCGACATTATTTTATTTTGTTCCAGATTAAAACCCCTTGATTACATCTTCTGAGCCATGCTAAAGGTGGAGGTTTATTCAGTGAAAATCAGAGACACAGATCATCCGAGGCAGCATGCGGGATTAATGAAATTGCCATGTTAACACTCCAATTTCATGCAGTTTTGTGTAGTATAACAAGTTATGCTGTGTACGAATTCAAGCCTGGTCCTGGCCGGTGTGGCTCAATTGGTTGAGCATTGTCCCATGAACCTAGAGGCCGATGATTCGATTCCCAGTCATGACATGAAGAAGAAGAAGAAGACGAAGAAGAAGAAGAAGAAGAAGAAGAAGAAGAAGAAGAAGAAGAAGAAGAAGGAGAAGGAGAAGGAGAAGGAGAAGGAGGAGGAGAAGGAGAAGGAGAAGGAGAAGGAGAAGGAGAAGGAGAAGGAGGAGGAGAAGGAGAAGGAGAAGGAGAAGGAGAAGGAGAAGGAGAAGGAGAAGAAGAAAAAGAAAGAGGAGGAGGAGGAAAGAAAAATTTAAGCATTTGCCCTCACTGGTGTTGCTAACTGGTTAGAGAGCCTGGCTCCATGCGTCAAAAGGTAGCAGGTTTGATTCCTGGTCAAGGGCACCTACCTGGGTTGCAGGTTCAATTCCTAGCTCTGGTTGGGATGGCGTGCTCTCTCTCTCCGTCCCTTCTTTCCACTCTCTCTAAAAGTCAATGGAAAAAATGTCCTCGGATGAGGATTAACCACAACAACAGCAACAAAAAAGAATTCAAGCGCATTGAACTTATCATGTAATATCATTGAACATATTATATATTATAATGTGCTATCAAGAAATCATTTTATGCACATTTGCCTGTCTCCACCCTGTAGATTGGCAGTCATTGACAGATAAACAAGCGATTCCAAAAAGTGCTGCAGGTTATTATAAAGTATGTGAAAGCTAGTATGAGAGCAGAAAATGGAGAGAACCTGCTCTAAGCCTCCGTTTCCCCATTGGTACAAGGTGGGCGAATAATGTCCACCACTGAAGGCTGCTTGGAGGAGAAGTGACATAATGGCAGGATGAGTCTCTGCTACCGGACAAGCTCCAGGGCATGCTGGTTGAATCCAGGTGTTTGAGGCTGGCTCCTGGGCAGGTGTGGTCAAGGTTGGGAGAAGGGGTGGCCTCCAGCCAGAAGCAGGATGGGCGAAGAGGCTGCTTCTGGGAAGAGGGACTCTTAATTTCCCTGTCTAGGGCACTTCTTCAGTATAGAAATGGGAGCACATGACGAATCATTACGGGAAAGTAGGCTGGGAGGCGGCATCCATGAATGCCTCTGGAGGGCTGGGCGCCATAGCAGAGACAAACTTCCTTTAGTTTCTGCATCACTGACTCCTCTGTCTCTTTGTAAACCTGTGATGGCATTTATCGCTGGCTACCTTCTTAGACTTTGTGTAGGTTGCACTGCATAACATAGAGGTCAGGCACGGGAGCCAGTCTGCCTGGGCACCGATGCTGCATGTCCTAGCTCTCCTGTGACCTAATTAACTCCCTCACCTGTAAAATAAAGATACTTTTCATCCTTTCCTCAAAGAGGTGTTGAAAGGATACAGAAACATTTATAAAATGCTTAGAATAGACTTCTGGCTTCCAGCATGTAAGAAGCTTGGAAGTTGCCACTCTCTCCCAACAAGTACAAAGCTGAACGAATTGAGACATCAACAGCTCTTCTTGGAACTGAAAGAGAAGTGAGGCCATAGAGTAAACTCCTGCCCCCGAATCGAAGGGACTGACAGGCGAGTACAGAGGATCTCTACTTACAGGAGCAGCAGCCCAGGAGCAGCAGCCTCCATGGGAACCAGTGCAGAGGAGGGAAACCCGAACTGTGATTGACAGATTGCTGGAGGCTCAGTGTGGACAAGTCTGAGAGTTAAAAACTCCATGGGGACCCCGTCCCAGAGGAGCCCCGACACTTTTGTGAGTTCACCTCCAGGAGCCCTATCCGATCCTCACAGTGAAAATCAGAGCCAAATCGCCTCATGCTTCAGGCAGGGGTCAGAGGTAAGCAGCTATTTAAAAGGACTCCAGAGCATTCCGTTTTTCTTAACAGGGGCTGACTTCAGGGGAAACTATTTTACTAGAGTCGAACCTGCTGGAGTTTTTCCAGAGTCTAGCTGACCAGGGGGAGGGAAATACCCAACTTTAGCCCTCACTAGCCTCCCATGTAGGAGAAAGGAAATACACAGCTAATAAGCTATTATAGCAAGGTTGCAGAATTTAAGGTTGATAGACAAAGTCAATCATTTTCCCATATCCCAGCAATGAACAAGTGGAATTTGAAATAAAAACCATAATATTGCTTACTTTAGCACCAATAAGAGTGAAATAGGTATATAATTCTAAAAAAATATGTATCAGCTCTATAGAAGGAAAACTACAAAACTCTAATGAAAAAAAAATCAAAGCACTAAATATAGGACAGATGTCCCATGTTCCTGGATAGGAAGTCTCAATATTGTCAAGATGTCAGTTCTTCCCAACTTGATCTACAGAGTTAATGCATTCCCAATCAATATCCCACTGAGTTATGTTGTGGACATCAACAAAATGATTCTAAAGTTTATGTGGAGAAGCAAAAGACCCAGAATAGCCAATGCAGTGTTTAAGGAGAAGGATGACATCAAAGGACAAACTTCAAGACTTATTATAAAGCTACAGTAATCAGCACAGTGTGATATCAGCAAAATAATAATAATAATAATAATAATAATAATAATACACAAATAGATCAATGGAATGGGATAGCCCAGACCCACATAAATATAAACTGATCTTTGACAAAGGAGCGAAGGCAATACAATGGAGCAGAGATAGTTTTTTAAACAAATGGAGTTGGAACAACTGGACATTTATATGCAAAACAATGAATCTAGACACAGACCTTACACCCTTCACAAAAATTAACTCAAAATGAATCACAGACCTAAATGTAAAATGCAAAACTATAAAACTTCTAGAAGATAACATAAGAGAAAGCCTAGATGACCTTGGGCTTGGCAATGATTTTTTAGATACAACACCAAAAACACAATCCATAATAGAATAAACTGAACTTCATCAAAATTAATAACTTCTCATCTACAAAGGACACTATTGAGAGAATGAAAAGATAAGCCACAGACTAGAAGAAAATATTAGCAAATGACATACCTGATAAAGAACTGTATTCAGAATATGCAAAAACTTTTAAAGCTCACCAAGAAGAGAACAACCTGATTTAAAAATAGACCAACGACATTAATAAACATCTCAGCAGAGACGATGTATGAATAGCAAACAAGCATATGAAAAGATGCTCCATGTCATATGTAATAAGAGAAATGAAAATTAAAACAACAACGAGATACCACAACACACCTATTCGGATGACTAAAATCCGGAACACTGACAGCACCAAATGCTGGTGAGGATGTGGAGCAACAGGAACTCTCAGTCGTTGCTGGTGGGAATGCAAAATGTACAGCCGCTTCGGAAGATAGCTTGGTAGGTTCTTACAGAATTAAACATACTCCCTTACCATACAACCCAGTGCTCACACTCCTTGGTATTTACTTCCAAAGAAATCACTGGCAAAAGGGGAAAATATTATCAGGATGGGTTTAGACCAGTGATTTTCAACCGGTGTGCCACAAGAATTTTTAAAACATGCAATACCCGACTATTTAGTCAGGGGCACGTACCTCTTTTTGTTTAAATCAGGGGTCCTCAAACTATGGCCAGCGGGCCACATGCAAATACAAATATTGTATTTGTTCCTGTTTTGTTTTTTCACTTCAAAATAAGATATGTGCAGTGTGCATAGGAATTTGTTCATAGTTTTTTTTTAAACTATAGTCCGGCCCTCCAACGGTCTGAGGGACAGTGAACTGGCCCCCTGTTTAAAAAGTTTGAGGTCTCCTGGTTTAAATTGTCAAATAAAAGAATATAACACTCAACACAACAATCGCTTTCCTGTGTGAATGAATCAAAATCATAACTTTTTTTTTGGTCAGATCGGCAAAAAATATATTTTTTGGTGTCCCGCAGAATTTTAGTCATTAGTTTATGTGTGCCATGAGATGAAAAAGGTTGACAATTGCTAGTTTAGACCAATTGGTATTGAACAACAGAGGAAACCAGGACTCAATTAGCAAGGAAGAAGGAGACATGGCTGTAGGCCACCAAAAGCATCTGACACACTATCATGGTGGCTTTGGCTCTGAAGGTTTTGGACCTTCAGAGAAGGGTTTGAACCCCAGTTTGTCCACCTCATGGCTCTGTGGTCTTGCACAAATAACATGCCATTGGTAACCTATCCCTTAGGTTTGTTCGGAGGATTATATCAGGTATTGCATGTAAATGCTTGGTTTAGGGCCTGGCACATAGTAAACATTCTCAAGTGGCAGTATTTAACTGGATATTGAATTGCATCGTCTCTTCAAATGTGTAAGGGTGGGACCCAACAAGACAGACAGTTAAAACAATAAATAGAAGGGGTTCCCATGAATCACATTGTCCTTTCAAAGGAGTCATGGGTACAAGTGCACGCGTGAACACACACACTCACTCATGCATCAGACCTTCCGTGTGCACCGGGTAAATACTCTTTTCCTGGTTAAAGAGGGCAGGAATGAAGTGCCTGGCCTCTGTCCTCGAGGAGTTCCCAAACTGCTCAGGATTGCCTGCAGGGTCAGTGTGTCAGCGGTGAAGGTGTGCTGCTCAGCGCTCCCTTCAGTGAAACTAATGTGCCGATTACCTGCACAGAGGGCACCTGCAGCACATCCAAGACCTGACTCAGCTTTCGAGCCGCGGCCATGATCGTCCAGGGCAGCCCCAGCCATTGCTGCCCAGGGTGACCTGTGTGGGAACCTTTGTACTGTGGTCCCAGCTTCTCAGAGCGGAACCTGGGCTCTTCTTCCCAAACCTCTTTCCTTCCGCTTTGTCTCTCCTTTCACAGGGGGCAGACCTGCATCGTGGTCTGAAGGCTTACACGCTATTCCTGCTCCCACTTATTTTTTCATAGGCATCACCCCCAATAACTCTCTTGTACTTCTAACTCCATCTTGACACGCCCAAGGATCTAACTGATGCATTCTATTTTTTTTTTTTTTTTACCTCATTTGATTCTCATTTTGAGCTCCCACCAGGCGGGGACCCAGGTAACATCTGCCTGGTTCCAAACACTAGTGCAGTTTCAAAGGGCAGACTTCTGCCCAGGGAGGAGATTTTCGGAAGAGCATACCTGAGGCTCCAGAGATTGTCCCTGAGGCAGGAGGCTTGGAAGGAGCGAAGAGTGAGTTAAGGATGCCAAGGTCAGTTCTGGGAAAAGGCTGATCATGCTGTTGATTACTACAAGGAACAGTTCCCCACTAGGCATGTCCTCAGCTTCTCTCTGCCCCTGGGCAGGTGGTGGGGCTTACCTTACGGAATAATTTGGGAAGAATAACTAGGTGCGTGTGTGTGTGTGTGTGTGTGTGTGTGTGTGTGTGAGACTCAACTTCACCTTTGCTGTTCTTGGCTCAAGGGTCCTCCAAGTTCCTGTGGGTGTTCTTGCTGCCATGGAGGGGAGTGCCACCCTAGGCCTGCATGGCCCATGTCTTGGTGGGTCAGGGTAATGGAGACTGCTGGTTACCCCAATACCCAGTTCCCTTATTTCTATAGTGATTGAAACCCTGACTATTGGCTGAATAATCGTCTTCCAAGCTAATGACCACATTCCCCAACTTCCCCTGCACTAAGTTCCAGCCAATGGGATGTGAGCAGAAGTGAAGATAAACGTCCTCCAAGCTAATGACCACATTCCCCAACTTCCCCTGCAGGTGTGGCCCTTATTGGCCATACCACTAAGTTCCAGCCAATGGGATGTGAGCAGAAGTGAAATGTATCATTTTAACTTTCAACTCTCAGATTGTTCCCTTAGTGGGAAAGGGGGCGCCCATCTATTCCTTCTTGCTGGGTTGACTGGGGACATTTTGCCTGAGCTGGAATAGCCACCTGGGACCACAAGGTGGAAATTACACGTGGAGGGTGACAGAGTCTTGAGACCAAGCAGCCTGGGTTCCTGGACGGCCTCCTTTGGCTCTTTCACAAGAAAGAGGTAAGTGCCTACCTTGGTTAGGACCCTGGCATGTTGGGGCTCCCTGCGGTGACATCTGAGTATACACCCTAACCCAAGCCTCCTGTTCTGGGGTTCAGCTAGCAGGCCCCCTTGCATCTCACACTATGCTGCAGCCTCCAACTTCAATTCTACTAGAAATAAGTGCAGTGTTGGGCCTCTGCCTGCTATTTCTTTGTTTTATTGCTAAAATTCTTCAGAACCCACGCCGGGTGGAAGAGTGTTATTAGATATAAGACACATGTGCCTGGGGTTGATTAAAAACTCCACATGAATTTTTAATGTCACACCTTAGGAATCGCTCTCGAGAGTAGAAACCCGCAGGCAGGGATCATGCTGTTGTTGGTTTTTAATCTCTTTGGAGCCCGTGCGCAGCCCAGAGCCTGGCACTAAGCAAGCATTCAGGAAATGCTGGCTGACAAGGCTGAAGCCTGAGAGAATGAAGGTCCCGGGCAGGCCTCACGGGGCTGGGAGGAAATGGAACCTCTGGATTTCTTTCTTTCTCTCAGAAACCAGAGCAGAAGTCTGTCTATTTCCCCCTCACCCTCCTCGCTGGGGACTGGTGCAGAGTGTCTGAGGGACAGTGGAGCACCCCATCTCCAGGCCAAGTCAAGCAGCAAGGGAGGCCCTGAGAACATTGGAGAGAGCAGCGAGGCTTCAAGATGAGAGACAAGACTGCCATTCTCAGGGGAGGCCCACTGCGCGGAGACTGGGCGCCCAGCTGCGTGCGGACACCAGAGCTGCTGGGAGATCCTTGACCTTGGGAGCAGGGCAGGTGATGGGCTCAGGTTCTTGTGCTGGCTGCCCCCAGGGACATCCTGGAGGAGGGAAGCTGGGGCTGCAGCACCTCAAAATGCAAGAGGAGAAGAGGGGCCCTCTGGGGCAGCTGCTCGTCCATTGTTTGGCGAGGCAACGAGGTCTGAGCACCCATGGGCAGTGGACCCCAGGAAAGGTAAGTGGGCTCCAGCCTCATGAAAGCACCATGACTTCCAGTGCAGGGGGAGGTGATGGGTGAACCTCTGGGGGCCGACACTGAGGGGCATGTTGCCTGCATCAGGGAACATGTGGTGCAGAAAGCCTGCATTTACACGCCGGCCACACAGAGGGCATCGCTGGCCAGGCTGCAAGAGCACCGGTGAAATAGGCCTCGGTCGTTTTTCTCCCAATTCTCTCTCTCCCTGCTCTGACCCTGAAGGAGCAGGCGGCACATGGGAGGAGGGGTAGGAAGCGGAGGAATGGGACAGAGCCTTCTGCAAGCCAGAGTCAGGCCCCAGCTGAGCAGAGGGCGGGAGCTTTGAGCTGGACATGAGGTTGGACTGGTCCCTTACATTCAGAAAGTGAGGTGTGATTGCCCAAATGGGATCCGTCAGCACAAGCACCAGGGAAGCTATGGGGTCTGCTTGGAGTTATTTCAAGGGGCAAAGACTGGGGAACCATCAGAGCGTGTGTGAAGGCAGGGAATGTTCCGCTGAGTTAGCCATGCTGAGGCCACGGAAGTGACACATTCTCTCCTGGGGCTAGAGGAGGAGTGTGGCACCAGGAGGAAAGAGCCCACGTGAGCCGCGAGGCCAGGCCACCACAGGACCTGCTCTGTTCCCGTGAAGACAGAAGCCTTCTCACTGTGACACCTGTGAGGGCCCTGAGCTCTGGAAGCCTGTGTGACCAGGAGCCCCCTCCCAAGGCAGCCTAACCTAATGTGGACATATTAGAAAGTTTTCCTAAACTGACTTGAAACATCTCCCTAGTTTTGCATCTGGAGCCACACAGAACAAGCCGCGCCCTCTGGGTGTTGGGACATGGAGAGCAAGTCTTCCCAAGGCCATCTCTTCTCCGGAAGGACCCGGCCCCAGCCCCTCTCTCCTTCCCTACCACCTTAGGCGAAGCAGCAGCCTTATGGAGTCGGTGCAGTGCGATGGTGCTCTTTTTAACATTTATTTTGAGTATAAGGGTGTGAGTTGCCATGACAGATGGCTAACCATCCCCTCCCCTCCACAGTGGCCTGAAGGAGGAGCAGGAATGTCCCAGCTGCAGGCTAGGGATCAGCAAACAGTCCAGACCGTCTTGTTCCCTGTATCCATCCAGAGAGCCGCTGGGTCAGGTGCCACTCCCCCTGCTGCACGGATGGGTGAGAGGGCTGAGCAGGACCATGGGGCTCACAGGCAGGCGGCCACAGAGAGAGCCAGGGGAAGTGCAAAGTGGTCACGTCTCAGGCCGGGTGGAGCCAGCCCAGCCTGGGAGTAAGGGAGGGGGTGTGCTGAGGCTGGAGCTCCCCATCCAGGCAGCCTTGGGGGACAGAGTGGGTTTCCCAGGCTGGGCAGGCAAGCCCTGCCTACTCCGTGGTACCCAAGTTTGTGTGGCGTCTCTTGGGCCCTTCACACTGCCACGTCGACAGACAGCATGGCCTTGATCGCAGGGAACTTGTCGCAGGAGAAGTCAGCGACCAGCTGCTTGGTGCCACTCCGGGTGGGCATGATCTCAAAACGTACCCGGGACTGCTCCTTGGGGCGCAGGGTCGGCACGCTGGTGGGGAAGGGCATGAATCAGTGTTGATGGTGACATTGACAGGCCGCAGGCTGGACAGGCCTCTGTGGCCTCAAGTCCTGCTCTGGTGGGGGCTGGACAAGGTCACTGCTTCTTTAGCTCCTTCTAGCTGCTGCCTGGGTCCCGGGGTCCCTCCAGCCCTGGGACCCATCGGCAGGGGTGGTGGGGGTCCTCTGATCTCCCAAATATGTTAAGCTCTCGGGACCAGCTCCAAGCTCTGGTGACCTGGACTTTCCAGGAGTTTAGGTTTGGTGAACCCTAAACCAAATGCACATGTGTGTGCCTATGGGCAGATCTCCAGTTCTGATGCTAGAGAACCTCTGTGTGCCCTGCCTGGGAGGCCCCCCTCTGGCCCCCTCCCGCATCTCACATGGGCCCCAGGCCTGAGACTCACTCGATCTTGAGGCTTCCCAGCAGCAGGCCGCTCCCCTCCACCATCAGCACGCAGTTCTTCACCGGCTCATCCAGCGGGTTGGAGAAGATCATCTGCACGTTCACGGGCTTCCGCATCCGGGCCTGGTCCATCAGCTGCAGGGAGAGAGGATGGGAGTGAGTCAGCCGCCACTCACTGAGAGCTGACGGGCTGGGCGGGCGACTTGGTGATGGGAAGATGTCACTAAGGACAAAGGCGGAGAGGACTGTCTGTTTAGTCCTCCTAAGTGCCAGCGCCATCCATGCAGGGTCTTCTAGGAGATTGCTGGACCCCCCCCTCCCCTCCCTCCATGCTACAGAAAGGACACCCAGGCTTAAGGGAGAAGCTGAGAGCGCTTTAACCTCCCTGCCGGGTGCACAGGCCCCCTTTCCAATTCTTCCCAGGACGACAGCCTGGCTCCACTGTGGGCCGCTCTGAGGGTTGGGAAAGGTTTCATTCGGAACTTAATAACAGTATTTTTCTTGAACCTCCGCTCACTGGTTCTCTTTCTTCCCTTCCAGCCTGGAGGCCCCCTCCCTAGGAGGCTGCAGCTTACTCCCCTCCCATGGAGGGGCCCTCACCACCTTTCAGGTCATCTAGTAAATGCCCTTCTAAACCTCTGGGGCCCGGATTTCCCCCATATGTCATGTTGTGGTCTGGACAGGGCTCCAGCATTGTGCCGTCTTTGGTCAGAAGAGCAACCTGGACGATCTGTTCGCTCCCAAAGCTGAAAGCTATGGTTCTGCCAAGGAGGGGACACAACTGGCCTCAGCTTCCTCAGCTGATGAAACTAGTCCTTCCGTCCTGCCCTCCTGTCCGGGCCTGGAGGGACCAGATGAGATCAGGGATGGGAAGGAAGCGTGTTGGAAATAGAAGCTAACAGCCAACCAGTACCAGACAAGATAAGGCGTTTTGCCCAAATTATTATCTTTTCATATAGATCGCCCCTCAAGAGTTTAAAAATCTGCGCCCTGCTCTCAGTGAGCTATGCATTGATTCATTCGACAGAGACAAGAATGTCTTGATATCCTGGAGGCCGAAGTAGAGGAGAGAATGCGCTGAGAGGAAATTCAGACGAAGATGGCCCAAAGAAGAAAGAGCAGATGCCTTTTAACAAGATTCAATAAGAAAGTTCTCGATGGCACATTTCCGGCCTGAGTTCCTTTCTAAAGATTTTATGGGCTCTTTAAAGACTTGATATGGCAATCCCAAAGAAATAGCACAAAAGTGTTGAATAAAAGATAACGCTCTAAGAAAGGATGAGGATATTGAGTAAGGGAATACAATGGGGAAAGCCTAACTTCATTTAAACACTGATCATTTTAACGCAGAAAGTTTTCATAACTGAACGGGCTGCTACCCAGCCTCGCCTCCCAGCTTCTGGAGCAGGAATCGGCAGTCAGCTGTCCATCATGTGTCCAGGGACCCTGCTCCCCTTAGAAGTGCCCTGGGAAGTAGGAGGGGCCTGAGCAAGCAGGGGCGAGCAGGGACTGACAATGAGAACTCTGTGGGTGGCGAGAAGAATGCAAGCCAGGAGCCAAGTGTCCCTGTGCCAGTGGAGAGGGGTGTTTCTGTTTTACAGACACTGATGATCAGCTCAGAGCGCATGCTGGGGAGACAGCCAGGGGCCCGGAGCTGGGGGAGGGCCTCTTCTCATGGAGTTTATGTCTGGGAGGGGACTCCCACCAAGCAATTGCACAAATAGAGGGGTAACGTCAACTCTGACCAATGCTGTGAAGCAAGAGGACACGGGCTCTGAGGGAGTTGAACTAGGGGCCAGGCCTAATCTGGGGAGGGGGTGGGAAGCCAGGGAAGTCTCCCCTGAGGAAAGGATACCCTGTAAGGGAAGCATTTTCTTATCCCCATGACACAGTTGGAGCAACTGAGACGCAGGGATGAAGGGACTTCCTCAGGGTCACTGCTGAGAAGTGGTGGGGCCTGGATACAAGGTTACAGGCCCTGCTCGGCTTCCCCCTATTGGTAACGGGCCATCCAGCCACTGGCTCCTTAGTGCCGGAGGTGGGGGACCGCCCCGCTCATTCTGAAGCACCGATCAGACTAACCAGGACAGTGAAAGGGTCCCCTGACCTCTGTCTGAGGTCAGGAACCCCTTCAGCTAGGGTGCAGCTCAGGCAGGGGTGGGACCAGGGCAGCCACAGTTACCCAGCTCTCAGAAATCTGTGGCTTGGGAGGCTGCTGGCAGTGTGATCGAGCAGAAAAAGGCCTAACTGTCTAGACAGGTGCGGCGGACGGCAGATACAGCAGGCGCCTGATCCATGCGGCTCTCTGGGGGACCTCATGGGAAGACCCCCTCTGCCTGTCCTTGCCTGCCAGCCCCTACCCCTGATCCATGTGGCTCTCTGGGGGACCTCACGGGAAGACCCCATCCCCTCTGCCTGTCCTTGCCTGCCAGCCCCTACCCCTCAGCTGTCTGGCTATGGTGGCCTCCAGCCTGGGTTGCGGGGTGGGTAGGGGCCTGGGGCTGGGGGAGCAGGGAGAGGCTTGGAGTCAGCACAAGTATTTTAGGGTTTGGTTCTGAGGAAGAGACCGAGTGGTCCCATGGGCCTCCCGCAGACCTGCAAGCCCCATAGCCTGGGCTCCTAGGAGCAGGGCTTGGAACCACAAACAAAGACAGAGGCAGCCTCGTTCTCAACCACCGAGAAGATGCTGCTGTGGCTGCAGGCGAGCCTGGATGCTCTGAAAGGGCCTGGGCTGGGAGTCCCGGGGCCTGAGGCCTAGCCCTGGGCTGGCAGTAACTGGCTCTTTCCTTCTCCTACCCGCTTGGTTTACTCTGTAGGAAATGGCAGAGTCTGGGAGCACGAGAACTGGCTCCTAAGAGTCTACCAGTGGTGACTCTGGGGCCTGGAGAGTGAGTGGGGAGATGCACGTGAGTTGTGCCCATTTCTGATCTGCTTTACAAATGTGTCTGAGACCGGGCTGGGGGCCCCCCAGGCAGGACCTGCCCCTTGTGCCCTCCGGGTCCTGAGCCTGGCATGGCCCAGGACCCAGCAGATGCTCAGGGCTGAGTGGGTGTGTGAGTGAACGGAAGAGTCCCTCCGGCCACTCCTCAGCTGGAACCCCCAGTGGGTCTAGAACGGGAAGCAAGAAGCCATGGGGCCATGTGCCTGTTTATCTCACCCACTGGGGCAAGGATATTGGTCTGAGCGAGATCTCTTGGCTGTTCCATCTGGCAGAGGCTGGACCCCAGTCCTCTGCCCCTTCCCCAGGGAAGGGCCTTCCTTGTGGTCTGGGGGGGCTGTGGCTCATGGGGTTGGCTGGTGGGGGAGGCACCCCTTCCCCACTCCTTACCTTCAGGGTCAGGGTGGGGTTGTCCAGGATGACGTCCCTCTCCACCACCACCTCGGCCTCATCGGAGGCCCGGCACACGGCTGTGGTCCGGATCATGTTGTCCGCCTTCAGGTACTTCTCATACTGAGCATATGTGATCTTCACAGGATGCTGGACTTCTGGAAGGCGAAGTCAGGGGAGCAGAGTGAGAGGGAGCTGATGCCAGCCAAGTCCGTGCAAGCAGGCTAGGAATATCCGTAGCCCAGAGCTTGACCGAGCCCTCCCTGGGCCGGGCCCTGGAGGAAACTCCCCACCCTGCCCTGCGCAGGTTCCAGGCAGGGCCCAGGGCTCGGGCTGGCGGGCAGATTCCCAGGAGGACGGGCTCACAGGGACTGAGCTGCCTCTACACCCAGAAAAGGTCATGGGGGCGAGTTTCCTTCCGAGGGGCAGGGGACGAATAGGAATGTTAACTCACTGTCTAGTGAAGATGACAATAATGATGACAACACAACAACTAGGAAGGGAAGCCAGGGATTGACCAACTGCCTGCTTACAGCCTCCCAGCTCCTCTAATAGCCTGGGATGCTATTGCCACAGCACCTGAAC
>NW_005367209.1:7433115-7467888 GCF_000412655.1 Myotis brandtii
GCTTCCGAGTCATCCACACACATCAGTCAGACGGGCTTTAAAAGAAGCCCCCACCCCCTCTTCCAGGCCACCTCTAAAAGCTTCCGTGGCTCCTCGCTGAATACAGTTCACACCCCTCAGTCTGGCCCTGCATGGCTGAGCCCTTCGCCTCTCCAAAGAACCTCTGTGCGCTCATGTTCCTTCGACAAAACAGGCGCAGAGTCACCTCCCTGCTTGGATTCACACGGTTCCCTCGGAGGGAAATGCCTTTCTCAGCTTTTCTCCATTTATCTGGCTACTCCCCAAACATCAGGGCCATGTCTCCCTCCTCTGTGGTCCAGGGCACCCCACTCTCCTTCACAGAGTCACGCTGGGTGGCCTGTCCCCCCCCTCCCCCCCAGTGTCCTATACCCTCTGAGGTAAGACTGTGAGGAGGAAGCAGCCTCTGCTTTGGGGGAGCGGGGGGACATGCCCAGTCTGCCCCCAGTGGGGAGACAACAGGCCCTTGCACCACTGGTCCTACCCTCTCAGACAGTGAACCCTGGGGCTCCCTTCTGAAAAGGGAGGGACTACAGAGTCACCCAGAAAGTAGTGAAGCGTCAGGCCTCCGAGAGCGAGCGCTTCACCTGCCTCCTCCCCTTCCCCATTTCACTGCTGCCTCCTGCAAAAACGACGCGTGTATTTTCTGGAACCATTTTCCTCCTGTGAATGATTTTCGGCCTTCAAAACTAGCTCTCCCCCTGAGCCTGAAAGTAAGCAGCGGCCAGCCGGCTGCTGCTGGTGCGGGAGGGTTTCTGCTAGAATTCCGAGAGAAGTCAGCCTGCCCGCCGGCCGGGAATGGGGAATCCTGCCCTCAGACAGGTGTGGCTCTCTGCGTCTGGGGTTCTCTGCAGACAGAATTCTTTCAGGATGGGCTGTGTAGTTAATCAGCCTTTATTAGTTCCTGCTGTGAAGCAAATAACCACCCCACCCTTGTTAATCTGCTTTGTAAGTCCCAACTTTTCATAACAGCTTGGGAGATTTTGCCAATGCGGGCACACCTGCTTTCTGAGGCTTTCTCCGCTCCACCTGCTCCCTTTTTGTCTGTGCCACCCGGGGGCAAGGACTCACTGTTCCTCCCAAATCCTCGGGCCTCCCAGAAAACCCATCACTCACCAGGCAACTCCACTCACCCCCTGGCAGCTCAAGACCACGTGGCATATTGCCACCGTTCTAGGGTCAAACCTGAAAAGGGGCTCATTGTGGGGTAGGGGGGGTGGCATGAGGGTGTGTGTGGCAGCTATCTATACACATCCTAGATCCGTGGTTGGCAAACAGCGGCTGGTGAGCCACATGCGGCTCTTTGGCCCCTTGAGTGTGGCTCTTCCACAAAATACCACATGCGGGCGCGCACGTACAGTGCAATTGAAACTTCGTGGCCTATGCGCAGAAGTCAGTATTTTGTGGAAGAGCCACACTCAAGGGGCCAAAGAGCCACATGTGGCTAGCGAGCTGTGGTTTGCCAAACCGCAGTTTGCTGACCACTGTCCTAGATGATGAGGGTAGCACTGGACTTTAGCATCAGGAAGCCGAGGACCGAGGCCCTGGTCAAACTGCAGTTTGCTGAACACTGTCCTAGATGATGAGGGTAGCACCGGACTTTAGCATCAGGAAGCCGAGGACCGAGGCCCTGGAATTGCCACTTACCAGCTATGACACTTAATTTCTTAAGCAAGTCACAATCTCTCTAAGCATCAGTTTTGGCCTCTGTAAAATGGGGGTATTGGAATCTATTATTTTTTAGAAGATCAAGTGAGGCAGTGTATAAGGAAGTGCTCTGCACACTGTGGGAAGTGGTATAGACCTAAAGGCAGCAATTTTCAACCTTTTTCATCTCAGGGCACACGTAAACTAATTAGGAAAATTCTGCAGCACACACACAAAAAATAGATATTTTTTGCTAATATGATACACAGAAAAGGTATAATTTTGATTCATCCACACCAGATGGCTAATGTGTGTTGGCTGCTGTCATTTTTTTTTTTTTTGACAGTCTAAGGGAAAAGAGGTCAGTGCCCCTGACTAAATAGTCAGGTGTTGCATGTTTTAGAAATTCCTGCGGCATACCGGTGTGCCGCGGCACACTGGTTGAAAATCTCTGCTGTAAGGGATACTGCGGTATGTCTACTATTTCCCAAGCCTCCCTCCTTCCTCGCCCAGGGCACGAAAGAATTTGGGTTGGCACCACCCTGACTTGCACTGCTTGCCATGACAGCAATCTCCCAAACCTCAAGACCCACGGCTTATTAACCAGCGAGGCCGTGTGCTGCTCCTTCCTTAGACAACTGAGTCAGTTCTAATTCGAACTCTCCAACCCCAACAGAATGTCAGCGGCCTTGGACACACGGTGCCTCACAGCCTGCAAGATGAGTTACCTTCTTCAGGGTCCAGAGAGATGGTGACCGAGTCCTTCCACACCTCGTGGACAAGCGTGCCGTTGTAGACGATGGTCCAGGCCGTCATGTTCACCGTGACCGTCTTCATGTCTCTTGTCAGGTTCTTGAGCGTCAGGGCCAGGTTGACTTCTTTGCCCACTGCCAGGATGCCATTGACCTTGAACACCCCAGAGATGCTGGGCTCCCGTTCGTCTCTTTCGACCTCTGTTGCCGACGTTGGGCCAAATGTTCTGTTGGGTTTCAGTTTCCCCACTGCCTTGTCAAACACTTGCCTTTCCTGGCTTGAACCTGTGTAGGGGGAAAGAGAGAAGCATCTCAGGGATACGGTGGCAACCCAGACAAAGGATAGCGCCCTGCCTGGAAAGGTGGCCTGGGACTGACACTGGTTCTGCTGCCGCACAAGGATTCTGATCCAAGCAAGTGGTCCACCTCTCCAGGTCTCCATTCGTCCTCCTTAACGTGAGGCTCACAGACCAGCTGGTCTATGGGGCTTTTCCTATCAGCTCTAAGTTTCCGGGGAACTGTAGGGGAAGCTCTACCAGTAACTGTGTAAGATTACTATATGATTTGATATTTTGTGTGGGTCAATTAAGTTAGATTTATTTATTCATATTTTGGATGGAAAGTCCCTTGTAAGACTTAAAAAACAAACAGATAATTTGAAAATAAATGAAAACTGAGCTGAGGCCTGGCCAGTGTAGCTCAGTGGTTGCGCATCAATCTATGAGTCAGGAGGTCACGGTTCCATTCCAGGTCTGGGCACATACGCAGGTTGCGGGCTTGATCCCCAGTGCGGGGTGTGCAGGAGGCTGCCGATCAATGGATTCTCACCATTGATGTTTCTATCTCTCTCTCCCTCTCCCTCTCCCTTTCTCTCTGAAGTCAATAAAAAAATAAATTTTTTAAAAAACTGAGCTGAAAAGGTTAGAATGAAGCAGAAAAAAAGGTTATGATTTAGAATTGACTTTCAACCACTAAACCGTGTTGTTCTGCTTTGTTCCTAAGGGTGCTTTACGAGTGAAGAGTGGTACTTTTGTCCATGTCAGTTGGCAAGAACTTCCCATGGTTGGTATGGTTCCAAGTTATGACTAGTTGTTGAGAGACTTCAAGTTTCAAAAACACAAAGGACAGGTTTTCTGACTCTACGTCCAATTGTGGGCCCTGCTGAATGTGATGGTACAGGTGGCCCCAGGAGAACGGCCATGATGTGCGAGAGCTGAGTAACTGGCTCCACGCATCTGAGCCAGTGTCGCTCACTCAGCTCACAGTAGGCTCCCTGCCTTGACCTGAAGACAGTCACGCTATCAATGAGAAGGTGTTGACCTTCCAGGAACACGAAACACGAATAGAGGTCCACAAGGAACTACCATGTTTATATCTGCAGACCATACTTCTAGTCCCACCTTGCCCCACCAACCTGAGAAATGTTTAAGACACCAAATGACTTACTGTAAGCACTTTACAACTTAGCAAGGCCTTTCCCATAAGTTACAGGTAACTGGCTGGGACCTCAGAGGTCCACTCATTTTAACCCATCACATTAGAATAAAGGCTCTAAGCGGGGAAGCAATTGGCCCAAGAGATAGTCTAATCTGGGGATTAGAGGCAGAGAGAGAGCCAGTCCTCAGGACCCATAGTCCTAGGTTCCTCCCATACACCTACTGGAAAGGAGGCAGGTGGCCAGATTACCCAAGGTGACAGCTCCTGGTGGGCTGGGTTCTTTTTGGCGCTTTGCCATCCTCTAGCCGAGCTGGACATCCACATCCAGGGCTGATGTCTATGCAGGGAGCTGAGCCTTCTGTGCCCAGGACCGCGAAGCGGGCATGTTTGTACAATGAGGCTCAGAGCCTAGATACCTATATAGGTCACCTGCTGGGCTTACTCAAGACTCAGCTTCCTGCTACTGTTTTTTTCGCCCTTGTGTTGCTATTGCGCAAACGCTTAGCAACCCATTTTATGAGCTTTTCTTCCCCGAGGCCCTCAGAGACAAACTGGCATCATTAAGTAAGGAGACCCAGGCAACCACAGGCAGGTGATGAGCCCTGTTGTCACGAAGGGGCCAGGGCCTTGCCAGGAGTCCTGCAGGGATTCCCCAACCCAGCTACAACCTGGCCCCATTGCTTTAGGTTTGACTGGGACAGCCAGAGCCCCCAAGATGTGACAGTAAGATAAGGCACCCCACATAATCATATATCCGAGTGCAGTGCACTTCAAAAGTCCCCTTGGGCGGTCCTTATTCCAACGAGGCTGCAGACAGTCACACTGGTAAAAATCACCACTATTTATTAAGTCCTCACTCTGTGGCAGGCACTGCACTTGGCATTTTAGGGCACAAGCTCATCTGTACTGATGACAGGCATTGCTACTCATTTCGCAAGTGAGGGAGGGAGGGAGGGACCAGGGCTCCTAAGAACCCTGCACAGTTCTAAGTAGTAGGGCTGGGGTTCAATTCCTGACCCGGGTGATTTGCTCCCTGGTTTCGACACCATGACATTGCTGAAAACGCTGGCCCTGCGCCCGCCTTCTCCTGCCTGCGAAGCTCGGCAAGGGCAGGGGCCCCGTCTGAGTGATCTTTGTTGCCTCCCTAGAGCTGAGCACAGAGCAGGCACTTGAGGAGGTCTCAGTCCATGTTCATTGACTGAGAGAAGGGCCATCTGACCCCAACGGTGGGAATGGCCAGCAGAGACAGATGGGGCCAAATTGAGGCCACTAATCTCATTGCCCTGGAGTTGTGCCTCAAAATGTCCACAAATATCATTGCCCAGAAGGGTCATCTACTTGACCTTGGAGTCAGACCCCGTCTCCTGTACTCAGCTTTCCTCCTGTGTGAACTGCAGCCATCACCAACAGTCAGCAGTCGCACAGAGTTTTAAGGTTTACTTCGGGATGTATTGTGGGCACCTTTACGACATCACCTTTCTTGACCCTCAGAACCAACTGTGAGGATCCACTGAAGCAACTATTTCAAAGCATTTGCTGTCCCCATTGAGGAGGGGCTGTGGCTGCTAGGGCAAGCACTGATTTCCTTGAGGCTATTTCTGAAAATGAATATCACCTTCAAATGTAGAATTTTTGTCACTATTGAGACTCCTCAAAGAGATAGGCTGTTGACTCCGATAGCAATTTCCAAAATAGAGCAACAATGTCATTTGAGTTAAGGGTGGCCTCACAACAACTAGTCTTCCTGGTGACTTTGGGGGGGGGGGACAGCAAGCATGTACATGCTGATTTCAGGGACCCAGGCATTCGCCTCACTTCCTCTAGCTTCTTGGGAGTTAGAAGTGTATACAGCACAGCCATGTCTTTGGGGTCAGGTCTTTGTCCATTTCTTTGTTCAGATCATGCTTCCTGCCTGTGTTACTTGGAGGCTAGGGAAGTGGGAGGACCGACCAATGTCTCCTAAGCACTTGGGGGTCTCCCATGGGGCCAGGTTTCCCCTGTGTGTTCAGTCACAGTGCTTGTCACCCCATTAGTGCCATTGGCAATAGGACACAGCTGGAGATGAGCTGGAGTGAGAGCTGCCTGTGCCCCATGGCAAACGTCTGCTGGCGCCAGTCTGTCCTCGCTGGAAGCAGTTTGGGGAACTGGGTGTTAGGTGCCAGGGAGCAGTCTTACCATTCAGGCAGAACTGGCTGAGAATGAGGGAGGAGCATGTGGATTCTACCTTCCCCACCCTAAAGCCGTCTTCCCACCATCAGGCCCCGAGTGGCATAGCCCCACCAGCGTCCCTCCTACCTTCTGGGTACTTATACTTTTCGGTGACATCCATGCGAGAGTAGCTGCCCACCGCCTTCGTGCTGATGTATCTGCCAATGGTGTTTGTGTCTGAGGAATTCTGCTTCTGGGTGTTGCGGCGGGCATCGTAGATCCAGGTGATGCGGTCGGCATTAACCTCCGCAAAGATGAAGGGCATGTCGAAGTCCAGGTTCACATCGCCCTCTCGGACAGCTGCCACCGAAGCGGGGCCGCACTGGAACACCCCTAGTGGCCAAGATGCAGAGGTTGGGTGCATGCCAAAGCCAGGCCCATCTGCATCAGCCCACCCAGGACCTGTGCTGCTGGAGACCATCCATAACCACCCAAGTGTCCTGCCTCTGCCCTGCCAAGCTCCTGCAGCCCCAACAGTCTGCCCCCTCTCATTTGGCACTCAACACAGACCACCAGTATCTTCTGCAATGGCACCCTGGTCAGACGCCACCTCTTCAGGAGACTAGCCCAATCCGGAATTCTGTGGGTGCAGAATTCATGCTGACACACTGCCCTCAGTCTTACTGTCTTGCGCTCAGGGTGGCCTCTTTTCTTCATTTGCGAATTGTTCTTCCCAAATCATCGCACCTCTATTCCTGAAAGACTTACCTGAACACCCAGCCCTCAGGAGTGCCTTGTTCCTCTGAGCTCCCAAGCCCTGACTGTCACCTCCCTTCTCTAGCACTCTTTGTAGGTAGTGCTGATAGATAGATAGATAGATAGATAGATAGATAGATAGATAGATATAGACAGAGAGATAGATGGATAAGTAGGTAGATAATAGATAGATGAATGGATGGATGAATATAAATTAGATCTAGATATATAGATATAGATATATAGATATAGATATAGATATAGATATAGATATAGATATAGTTTAATTCATGAAATGCCCAGCTGTGAAAAAAGCAAGGTGCAGCAGAATAGAAAGAAGAGTGTTATCCAATTTGCATTTACAAAACAAATAAAAAAGGTACACACACACTTTTATGTGCCTAGAACAGTCACCTTCAACTGTTTCTGTTTCTTTAAACCATGACTTCTAGAAATAGATTTTATGTCTTGCACATATATGAGCCTGAAACAGAAGTTTCACAGGACAGTGCTTACTCTTACTATGTCCAATACATCCTGCTATTTTCTTTCCTTCCCCCAACCCTTTTCCATGCCATCTTATTCATTCCTTAAATTGATGGTCACAACCCACTAACTATATTATTATTTTTTTTGTTAACCCTCACCTGAAGATATTTTTCCCCATTAATTTTTAGAGAGTGGAAGGGAGGGAGATGGGTGGAGAGACAGAGAGAGAGAGAGAGAGAGAGAGAGAGAGAGAGAGAGAAATATTGATGTGAGAAAGACACATTGGTTGGTTGCTTCCTGCACGTGCCCTGACTGGGGCTGGAGATCAAACCTGCAATCCAGGCACATGCCTTTGACAGGAATCGAACCCAAGACCCTTTAGTGCTTGGGCCGATGCTCTAACCACTTAACACACTGACCAAAGCCCACTAACTTGATTTTATAACCACTAATGGGTTGCAGTGAAAAGTTGGAAAAACAGTGGTCCAAAACATATCTGGAGGGTTACTATCCTATCCCCAATCCCCCCCACCCCCCAAATCTGGTCACATTTGTTGCTTCTGATAGAGAGGCTGCATTGGGGAACTTAATGTTCATTGTAAGTCCTTTGAGAATGATTTGAAAAAAAACTAAGCATGCACACATATTACTTGTATAATTAAATTTTTTTAAGTTTGAAAGAAATAACGAAAAATGAAGGTAATAGACAATCCTGTGCTAGGAGGAACAGACTACTAGAGGAAAATCACTGTTGGCAGAGGACAGCTTCTTTTCCTTGTTGCCTAGCACATGCCAGGGCCTCCGCAGCAGCGATGGCATCCGTGTAGGCGCAGGGAAGGCACTCAGTTAAATAGCAGCTGGAGCCAAGCAAAATTAGAAGGAAATGTACTTTGGAAATACATTGTTTTAATCCCATTGTGACTTCCAGAGATGGAGAGGACTCAGGTGACCTTCCTGTGCCACTGTCCACTACTGTAAAGAACTGAGAGGCTGTGACTTAGAACCAAACCCAGATCAGGGGCCATCAGTGGGCCAGCAGGGGGTTACCTTGACTCCTCTCCTGGGGGGTGGCGTCCAGAACCTGCCATCCATTGTACGAGGGGCCCAGGTCATTCCGCACAAACCAGCCTTCATTCCAGACGTGGAAATTCCTGCAGACAGAAGCAGAGACTGAAGAGCTTGCCCAAGGCCACACAGCTGGTGAATGGCAAGACCATATCTCTGATATGACAGTGCAGGTCTCTGATACTGGTCAAGTGAGTTTACTCCATGTCAGCTATTGTGCTAAACCTTGGCGAGCATTGTCTCACTCAGATTCTCACAGCGCTATGAAAGGATACTATTTGTTTTTTAATTCTCACCTGAAGACATGTTCATTGATGAGAGAGAGAGAGAAAAAGAGGGAAAGAGAAAGAGAGAGAGAAACATCAATGTGATAGAGAAACATCAATCGGTTGCCTTCTGACTGGGGATTGAACCCACAACCTAGGTATGTGCCCTGACTAGGAATCAAATTTACAACCTGTTGGTCTACGGGACGATGCTCCAGCCAACTGAGCCACCTGGCCAGGGCTGAAATGGGTACTATTTCTATGCCCAACTCATAAAAGGGGATACTGGGCTCAGAGAAGTTAGCAGCTAACAATGACAGAATCAGTGTGGACCCAGGTATGCCTAACTCCAAACTCTACGTCCTTGACCACCATGTTCTACTGCCCTTCTGAGGAGCAGAACAGAACCAGGTTAGAGCCAGTGAACCAGCTGGTAAACCCATGCAGTTTACTCTTGTGTGCCCTATACTTATGTTTTGTGTGGGCTGAAAATGAACAGGACTGCAGTGGGAGTGCTGGGAGCCACAAAGCCTTTGGGCTGAGATCTGGATTGAAGAATGACCAGCCCTAAAATATCCTTGATCAGTGGCATTCCCTTGCCTCCCAATTGGTATGTCTCAGTCACCAGTCCCCTCCCTCACCAGGTGCTGCCAATTAGCCAAAGTCTTATTCATTCTTGCTTTTGCCCTCTTCTTTCCTCTCCAATCCTACAGCAATGACATTAACATTGGCTTTGGCTGTCTGAGGTTCAACTAGAAGAAGATATAAGTCTGACATAAATCCAACTTCTTTTCAACTTGAAAAAACATTTTTTTTAAAATACTCACAAGGTAGTTTTAGGTAGAGACTCAACTTCAGAAGCCATAAAGGAAAAGACTGATACATTTGACTATTTCGAAATATTAGTCTTGCATATACCAACCAACCAAACAAACACACAAACTGTGATTCTGTTTCCAACATAGAGGAATAAGCTCATAGCGGATAGTTCCCTCTGCAGATAAGAATAAACTGAAAAAAAAAAAAAAGACAACATCTGGGAGTGAACAAAGTTGGAAGGGAGCCAAAACCTGGAGGAAGGGGATAGCATGGGTTGAGTTACACTTTTTTAAAAAAATATATATATTTTATTGATTTTTTTACAGAGAGGAAGGAAGAGGGATAGAGAGTCAGAAACATCGATGAGAGAGAAACATCGATTCAGCTGCCTCCTGCACACCCCCTACTGGGGATGTGCCCGCAACCAAGGTACATGCCCTTGACCGGAATCGAACCTGGGACCTTTCAGTCCGCAGGCCGACGCTCTATCCACTGAGCCAAACTGGTTACGGCGAGTTGCACTTTTGATGACTTTGCCCTCGGATAGGCCACAGTTGGGATAAAGTGCAGGGCAGTAAAAACTCCAACAGACAGAGGAGGTAAGAAACGGAGCCTGGGTCAACCAAGGACACTAGGGGGAAGTCTTAGAAAGTAAAGAATCAGAGAAAGAGAAGCCCACGCTTCTCGGTGACCTCTTAACCATGCATGCACGCGGCCCACTACAAGCAGTCCAGCTAAAGACAAACATTAGGAGAAACCAAGATGGCGGCATAGGTAAACACGGGAGTTTGCTGCCTCGAACAACCACTTCAAAAATACAACTAAAAGACGGAACGGACATCATCCAGAACCACAGGAAAGCTGGCTGAGTGGATGTTCTACAACTAGGAGGAAAGAGAAAAGCATACCGAGGCTCAGAGGAGGCGCAGTGCTGAAGTAAAATACTAAGGTTCGGAGTGCATGCGGAGCGGGCTGGAGGCTGAGGGCGCGGTTGTCGTTTTCAATCGGGAGGGAGTCTCAGGCTCTGAGCTCCAGTTCCGGGCAAGTCTCTAAGGACCCACACTCATACGGGAGAAGCGGGACTGTCTGGCATCGCTCAGAACCCTAGGGCAGCTTTCTCTCCGTGGGGCTTGCAGCGACTACTGGGACACTGAGAAGCAGAGCCTCTGAGGGCAAGACTCAGCTGGGCCTCATCTGGGCACCCCCAAACCCCCAAAAAAGGAAGGGGAATCTGCATATCTCTTCATAGCTCCTGCTGGGTAACCTCAGGAAGAGGCTTAATTAGCACCTCCTTAGATCCAAGAGCCAGTGTACCCAGTGGTCAGAGTGGGACCACCCAGATTACAACTCCTCAGATTCATAAGGAACACACTCAGGGGGCAGACTCAGTGAGCACCAAAGCCCCACTGAAGCAAGTCTTGCCCCAGAAGGGTGTCTTCAGCACAGAAGTTCTCCCACTGCAGACACAGCTGATTCTCACTGCCAATTGGCCTGGAGGTCAATTCCTCCCAGTGACACCTAAAACAATCAAGGCATAACTACAACAAGACTGTGCACAAAGCCCACAAGGGGGTGCACCAAGAGTGTCCACCTCAGGTAACTGGGGAGGCTGAGCCACTGGGCCCTGTAGGACACCTAGCACACAAAACCACTCTACCAACACAGGGAAGCAGACAAAATGCGAAGACAAAGAAACAGGTCACAAATGACAGAAATGGAGGACAGCAAACGACTGGATATAGAGTTCAAAACCACGGTTCTAAGATTTTTCAAGAATTTTATGGAAACCGCCGATAAATGTATTGAGATCCTTAAGAAATCTAGTGAGACCCTCGATGTTGTGATAAAGGACCAACTAGAAATTAAGCATACACTGACTGAAATAAAGAATATTATACAGACTCCCAACAGCAGACCAGAGGATCGCAAGAATCAAGTCAAAGATTTGAAATACGAAGAAGCAAAAAACACCCAACCGGAAAAGCAAAATGAAAAAAGAATCCAAAAATACGAAGATAGTGTAAGGAGCCTCTGGGACAACTTCAAGCGTACCAACATCAGAATTATAGGGGTACCAGAAGAAGAGAGAGGGCAAGATATTGAAAACCTATTTGAAGAAATAATGACAGAAAACTTCCCCTACCTGGTGAAAGAAATAGACTTCCAAGTCCAGGAAGTGCAGAGAACCCCAAACAAAAGGAATCCAAAGAGGACCACACCAAGACACATCATAATTAAAATGCCAAGAGCAAAAGACAAAGAGAGAATCTTAAAAGCAGCAAGAGAAAAAAAGTCAGTTACCTATAAGGGAGTACCCATACGACTGTCAGCTGATTTCTCAACAGAAACTTTGCAGGCCAGAAGGGAGTGGCAAGAAATATTCAAAGTGATGAATAGCAAGAACCTACAACCAAGATTACTTTATCCAGCAAAGCTATCATTCAGAATTGAAGGTCAGATAAAGAGCTTCACAGATAAGGAAAAGCTAAAGGAGTTCATCACCACCAAACCAGTATTATATGAAATGCTGAAAGGTATCCTTTAAGAAGAGGAAGAAGAAGAAAAAGGTAAAGATACAAATTATGAACAACAAATACACATCTATCAACAAGTGAATCTAAAAATCAAGTGAATAAATAATCTGATGAACTGATGATTATAATAGAATCAGGGACATAGAAAGGGAATGGACTGACTATTCTTGGGTGGGGGGAGAAAGGGGTGTGGGGGTGAGTGAAGAGATTAGACAACAATCGTGCACCTATGGATGAGGACAGTGGGTGGGGAGTGAGGGCAGAGGGTGGGGTTGGAACTGGGTGGAGGGGAGTTATGGTGGGGAAAAAAGAGTAACTAATGTAATAATCTGAACAATAAAGATTTAATTAAAAAAAAAAGAAGTCTTAAACACCCACTTGTAAGATTAAATAATACTGTTTACCTAAAAAAAAAAAAAAAAAAAAGACAAACATTCACTGAGACTTGAGCTTCTGTCACCACAGGTGAGAGAGCTTGCAGTTTGCGTCTACCCCAGGTAGACAGCTGGGACAACATACAAAATATCAGAATGCAGACATACCCAATGTCTACGATAGAATTCCAAATCACTCAGTATGTTTATATATCAACATATAAAAACAACAGAAAAACACAACTTATCCTCAAGGGAAAAGACAATCAATAGTGACTCATCCTTAGATAATCTAGATGTTGGAATTATTGGACAAGACTTTAAAGCAGCTGTTATAACTATGCTCAATGAAATAAAGGAAAATATGCTCATAACAGATAAAAAGAGGCATTCTTAGCAGAAAAATAGAAACTATATATATGCCTAATGGAAAATTTTAACTGGAGAAGAGACCAATATCTGAAATTAAATAATTCCATGGATGGGCTTATTAGCGGAATAGAAATGACAGAGGGAAGAGTCAGTAAACCTGAAGATAGATCAGTAGAAATTACTCAAACTGAAGACGAATGAGAAAACGATGGGGAAAAAATCAACAAAGTGGGGGAAATACATGCAACATATATGGTAGACAGAAATTTACTATAATCAATATTATAAAGTACCTACAAAGCAATAAGAAAAATACACAAAGTAAAAAGTCAAACGCGCCAATAATGGCCAATGAGCAGGCAATTTTCACAAGAAATACCAATGATCACTAAACATGTGAAAATCGTTTTAACCTCACTACCGTTAAAAGAAAATTAAAATGACAGATACCATTACACTTGTTAGACTAACAAAAATGAAAGCATAAGATGATGGGCATTGTTCTGTGATACTCATTCCAGGCGGGGGAAAGTCAGCATTGCGGTGCACTGTGGGAGTTTAAACTGGTCTGACATTTGTGAAGGGCAAGCTGGCAATGAGTATCAAAAACCTTTACAAATCTGTAGATGCAATGAGCCAGCAATTCCACTTCTAATAATTTCTCTTATTAAAAAACTCTCATGAGTGCACCTAGATGCATATGGAAAGATGTTCACTGAAGCATTGTTTGTAATAGCAAAATTAATGGAGGAAAAGTTCATCAGTGAGGGAATGCTCAGATAAATTGTGGCACAGCCATGCAATCAAATATCACAGAGCTGTCCAGAAGAATGAGCAAAATCAATCTGGCACGTACAGGGAAAGACGTCTAAAATATATATATCCTCAAGTAAGAAAAGCAAGTTACAAAATATGTAGGTGACGATGTGTAAGTTTATAAAAATATATACAAATATCATGAACATTTTTGGATTTAGAAAATTATACATTAAAAAAATCAGTCCCAATAATTCTATTATTTTAGATAACCACAGTTTAGATAACAGTTTGGTGTATATATTGTGCCTATGAACAGATTTGGGTGCACGTTAAACTAGGTTTTCCATTATTTATTTCTTGTAATGTTTTCAGTTTCTATTACTTCTATAATACTATAATTACAAAATAAATGAGTATTTTAAAATGTGTATACTATATAAACACTAATAGCTAATACGTTATGTGTCAACCTAGAAAGGTATCATGTGTTCTAACTTCCCTATATGTTAACTCATTTAATCTTCACAATGTTCTTATAAGGTAGGAATTATTATCCCTGTTCGACAATTCTGAAAACCGAGGCACAGAGTAGGTAAGTGACTTGTTAAGGTCTCCCAGCGAGTAGAGAGGGAGAGTGGGATTGAAATCCAGGCAGAAGGGCTGCAATGCCTTTGCTTTTAACTACCACGCTATACTACCGCTACATTTATTTATTCCTTTTTTTTGAAATTTCTTGGGGTGACACTGGTTAACAAAATTATACAGGTTTCAGGTGCACAATTCCACAACACATCCTCTGTAAACTGTATTGTGTGTTCACCACCCCAAGTCAAGTCTCTATGCGTCACCGTTTATCCCCCCATACACTCTTCTACCTCTCCCCCTTGTAAACACCACACTATTGTCCATGTCCATGAGTTTTTCTCTTTTTTTGCCTTTTTCGCTCAATCCCTCTACCCCCAGCACCTCAACCCCCCTCCCTACATTTTAATTTATTAACATAAAAAGATCTAAAAAAAGATAAAATAGACCACTCAACTTGATCCTATTTGGGTAATTGAAACTCAACACACATACATCTAATGTGTCTGAATATAAACAGAATGAAATGTCTAAAGGATCTATAATGTCATTAGTATTTTTCTTTGGGTAGTTATATTACTAATGACTCTTCTTATTTATTTTTTTATTATCAGGGAAAAATTATTTTCATTTTGGGTGTTATGAGAGGCTGCCCGTGGGGACCAGAGGATGCGGTGCACGAGGGCTGTCAGAGGAGTCCGAGTGCTCCGTAAATACTTGTCAGGAGCAGCGTGCCCTGCTGCATCTGGCAGGGAACAGGGAACTAAAGAGTCAGCTCCAAAACAAAGCAGAGAGGGAGAAGGCCACCAGAGGGGAGCCCACAGCTAAGTACAGATAATACCAACCAATGATATGAGTGGGAGGAAGGAATACCCTTGTTCACTACAGTAATGAAGTATAGGTTATTATAATCTTTTTGGGAGGAAGCAGCCATAGATGTCAGAGGCCTTTAAAATGTGCATTTCCTTTAACCCAGGATATACCATTTCTAGAAATTGTTCTATGAGACTAAAAACAGACATGCTCAAGATTGACATATGAGAATGCTCACTACAGTGTTTATATAATAAGAGGAAACAAAGGGAAATAGATAGGTAGCATAGAGAATAGGAAATAGGTAACAGCAGGGAAAGAGATATGGTTCAACCACTCAATGGAATGTGATACATTTAAATCTTATTTTTGGAGATTATTTAAGGACAGAGGGAACATGCTGATAATGTTTAGTTAAAAAAATAGGATTTAAAACTGTGTGACGTGGTTGATTTCCACGAGTGGGAAAAAGAAGGATGTATGTGTCATATGCTTTGTCTTGTACCCATGCTGTGTAAAATGTGCAATCCCAATTCTACAAACAACACATAGAGAAAATATTGGATAGAAAATGATCAAATATTAAAAGTATGTTAAACATCAGAGTACAGACGATATATTCTGCAATTTCTATAATTGTAAAAAGAAAAAAAAAGCCATCGTAAAAATGATCTCTAGGAAGACCCACAAAACGTCTTTTTGATCAGTTAGAATTTACCCAGGAGAAAGCAGGAGTGTGGGAAGATGATCCTAGATGGATACAAGAGGCAAGAGAGGGATGAAAAAGCAGTAACAGCACCAAGTTTCCTATTTGTTTTCTTCCTGGTAGAGAACCCTAGGGGAAGGGTGGGTTGGTAAAAAAAAAAAAGGTAAGTAGCTGTTTTAATACTTATTTGCAAGGCGGGAATTTGATAAAGAGCAGATAATAAACAAACAAGTCCTGGTTCCTCCCTCATTTAGAAGCCAACACTTTACTCACACTTCTTTGGGATGTACTATGTGCCTTTCAAAGGCCTGAGGGCGCCACCATGGAAATTCTGGTTTGTTTCTCGGTATGTGCCACACTCCCAGCCCCTGTTCCTGTCTTGAGGGTTTAGTACTAGGAGCTCAGGAAAAGGACAGGCTGTAGGCACTTATTGAAAGATGCATTCCTGCCCCGCCTGTCTCCCTCCACCCGAGTCAGTTCTAATGAAATCTTTGACGTTTATAAACCAGTGCCCTAGAGACAACAACTCAGTTATGCTTATCTTTGAATTTATGGGGTTAGAAGACCCAGTCTAGAAAGTGACCCCAATCCCTTACCCTTTCCATGGGTAAGCTCCTATTTGTCCTTCCAAATGTAGTTACGATTCTACTTCCTCCAAAAACTTTTCCTGACATGCTTAGAGAGTGCCAACCATCCCTGTGCTATCTCTGAATCTTGCACATTTGACTTCTTTCACTCCACAATTGCCTATCTTCTCACGCAGCCATGAACTTCTCCAATGTTGTTCTTGCGTCTCACTGCTTTTGGTGTCCAGGTGCTCAGTGCAGGGTCTGGCAGACAGTACATACTTACCATGTTTTCTGAATTGAATTACTCTGGGGCCTTGGTTTCCTTACCAGGAATCTGAGCAAGGGGCTGTAGGTACATTGGGGGCTGGCTAAATAGTGGTGGAGACTAACAGCCATGGAGAGATTGCATTGGGAGCCAAGGACTCGGCTGATGGGTGGGGTGCCAACAGCTTTTCTCCAGAACTGGCTGACTCCACCTCCCTGATGACAGGGCAGGGCGATCCCACGTGCCTTCCACCTCGTACCTCTATAAAGTCTACAAGTAGAGTCAGGTCTGTGACTCCAGAAACTGAGGAATCAAGTAAGATAAACTAAGAAAACAAGTCTGAAATATCAAGATAAAGATAACCTTGGCCACACAGTTCCAGATCATTTGGTTACGGAGCAGGCCCCAGAGACCTCCTGTACAGGGGTCCAGAAGGGAGCCCGAATAAAAGAAGCATCCCAGACATAACTCCATACAAAGCGTCCCTACTCTTAAGACATGATCACTCCAGAACCTTGTGCCTACTAAGCCAAACCATTGTTATGTGCGGAATGGCTTAGAAGAATGTGATTTAAAGAAAGATCTGGAAGAAATTGCTGAGGTCCCCTAATCTAGCCCTTCATTTTCCAGATAGGAGATGAAGGTGCAGAAAAGTTAAGGAACTTATGTGGAGTCACGCACTTATTTAGAGTGCCTACATGTCTCCAGCTATTTAGCCTTACTTCTCTCTGGGCCTTTGTTTTCTCATTTATGAAATGAGCAGGTCCCTCCCTAAGGTCCCTTTCAGCCCTAACGTCCTTTGACCCAGGAGAGTCCTGTCGAAAGAGCTTGGACACTAATTCACAGTTTGATTTTGGGCAAGTCACTTCCCTTCACTGAGCCCCTGAGACAGGGTTTAGTCTTATAGAGAAGTGGCACTTGCTGCCTAAGTGTGAACCCAAGAACCCAGCTTCTCCATCGGGATGGGCTGGATAGCACCTACTCAGAACCCTGGTTGGTGTCCAGCCAACCGCTCTGAAAAATCTCAGTTAAGCTGTCAGATTTCTCAAACATCAGTCAGGAGTCGTCATAAAAATATTCTCTACCTTGGTTCCAAGCCCAGCTTTACCATTTCCTAGTCCCATGCCCGTGGGTAAATGACCAGTGTCTTGGTTTTCTCAACTATAAAATGGGGATGGCAGTGCCTACCTCATCATTTCTGAAGAGTAAAGGTAAACACTTAGAAAAGTCCCTGGCACACAACAGTTGCTCAACGAACTATTAGCTGTTGCTGTTAATATTATTAAGTACTTTCAGATGCTTAATCTCACTTGATTCTTACCTTCTAATACTTGGGGAAAGTCTGGACAATTTCTAAAAGCTTTCAACATTTGCAACAAAGAAGATTCAGATCAAAGGTTTTCTGTCCAAACCCAAACTGTCCTGGTAATAATAGGTTAGTAATTTCACCCCAGGCAGAAAAGGACTGGTGGTTTAACTCCCCCACCCTGGGTGGGATCCATGTGGAGGGGAGGGGAAAGCTCCCTTGCCATCTCATACAAAAAGTCGTCTGAGCTGAAGTGGCAGAGAATCAAGAGATTAAAGCTGGTGAGAAACTTAAGGGAACACTTAGTTTTAGGCCAACCATTATAGCTCACTGATGAAGAAACTTGGGACCAGAAAGATGAGGTGGCTTACGTAAGTCCTAGAGCAAGATGGTGGTGGGGTTGAAAATAGGACCCAGGACTCCCTGTCCTCAGACCATCCAGTGCTGGGTCCCCACCCACAGCCAGCAGGGAAAGGGGCGGAGGATTGTCAGCACCCACTGCTTTCTGAGGAGGGTTCAGGAAAGGATGGTGGGTCTTGGGAAGGAGAGGGGTGATGACACTCCCAGCAAAAGTCAGAGCTATGCGGTCTGACACCATCCAATGAAGCCCCCCAAAATGACAATGGAAACACCCTGGAATGTCTCCATGGGCCCCTACTTGCCCCACGGTGATTCTATTTGTAATGAATTATGACACTAATATGAACCAGTCACCAAGAGATCTGGGTTCTAATTCCAAGTTCAGCTTAGAAGCCCCACCTTCCTGCTCCCAGGGAGCCTTTTTTTTGACAACTCCCTCCCTGAGTCACTCACCTGGTGCTCCACACACCATCCCAAGTCCTTCATCAGCCTCTACTCATGGCTTCCCCAAGCCCTGCTCCCTAACAGCACCAGGAATGCTTCCAGTAGAGGGCTTTCTGGTCTCCCTGCAGTTTCTAGTCTGCAGGATAATCATGGAAGGGTTATGCCAAACGGGACCACTGCCACCCCTCCCCGAATCAGTCATCTTGTTGGACCAGTCATCTCCTTTAGTGAAGAAGGGCACTGTCCTAACAACCAGAACAGGTCGCAATGGGATTTTGGACACAACAACAAAAGGAAGAAACCAGGGAGAAGAAAAGATAACTAATTAAGAGAAGCTGGAAAACAAAATCTGGCCAAAAGTAGCAATGTCATTGTCATTGGAGAGAAAGTTGTGTACGTGCAGATCATGAAAGGACATCCTAACAGAAGCTCTCTCTCCCCCATTAACACATGTGACCCTGAGTGACTTACATGAGCCTCTCTTTCCTGCAGAGGGAGTGGCTGCTTGTATCACACACTTCCATTGTTGGCACAGGGCTGTTGCTTGTCCTAACAGCTTTCTCTATGAATTTTTATTTTCCTTTATTCCATTAGTTACAGCGAGCATATGCCAGTAAAGTGGGACCTACTTATTCTGGGAATAATGAGTGTTAAAGGATATTTTAGAGACTATCTCAAAGTTGAACATCTGGAAAAAAGATGGCATCTGCTATCAGGTTATCTACCGTATCTATATGTGAGTGATTGTGTGTTTGTGTGTGTCCTTTGAAATGGATTACTGACATATGTGAGTACTTTATTTATAGACACATAAATATCGAGTTGAATATACAGATATAGACATAATTACTTTCAGTTGCCATCTGGTAATAATTAGGCATGTGGCATAACCTTGAAGAGCTGTAACAATATCTATTTTATGTATATATACTGCAGCATGAAGTTATAGATATATGTACATAAGTTTTATATAACTTACTTCCAGTTTACATGTATTATACATGACATATGTGTACAGATACAGGTGCACATGGCCTATTTATAGTTAGAAATATACATGCCCATATACATATAAAACTTCTTATTTTCGGTTGAAATCCAGAATAAACTGATTTTTATTCTATCAAGCAAGGTTCATAAAAAGTATATATGAGTAAGAGAAAATGGATCGCTTTTTAAAAAGAAGGTCTATAAATTATATGAGCTGCCTGAAATGAGATAAATTTATATTTATTACTGGAAAATCAATGGCTTCAATGTTTATCTTCTAATTTATAGGGTCTTGTGGACCCTATAAATTAGGGCAGTTTCTCAGAGCCCCTGAGCCACACCTGGTATCACATGGGGCGTGAACTGGTGTCAGACTGTTCACCCGGCTGTAAAACAGAGCAAACCACCAGAGTTTGCAGAACCCTGAGAAGAGCTGTTTTGGGTCTTGCTAGATGTGTCATCAGCACTTTGGGAATCCTATTCTCAACCAGGTGCTGACACGCTACTTGCTTCCCAAATCCTGTTTGGAGCCAGGTCCCAGAGCCTGGGGAGAGCAAGAAGCTGCTCAGATTTGATGCTCAGAAAGGGTTAGACCAGCGGTTCTCAACCTTCTGGCCCTTTAAATACAGGTCCTCGTGTGGTGACCCAACCATAAAATTATTTTCGTTGCTACTTCATAACTGTAATGTTGCTACTGTTATGAATCGTCATGTAAATATCTGATATGCAGGATGGTCTTAGGTGACCCCTGTGAAAGGGTCGTTCAACCGCCAAAGGGGTCGCGACCCACAGGTTGAGAACCGTTGGGTTAGATACTCACCAAACGCTATCACTGCCTTTGTCCAGGGGGTTTCCCATGGGGTCGTAGAACACATCCACGCTGAGGTTTCTGTCTGTGTCATGAGCTGAGTTGAAGTTGGTGATCACCCGGGCGGGAATCCCAAAACACCGCAGCACTGCAAGTCAAGGGCGGTGTGAGACTGTGGGTGGCCGTGGGGACGACCATGGAGCACCCCACTGCTGCCCACTGACCCCGCAAAGGCACGTCACACGCTAGGGTACCTGTGTTGAGGGTCCCAGCAAAGACCCAGCACTGGCCGAATCGGACTGGCCTGAAGCCAGATTTCTTCCACTCCTTGAGAATCTCCACACTGCCGTTCCAGTTCCTGGGGTCCCGGCCACCGGTGTAGCTGCCACTCCAGTTCCCAGCTATCACACCGTTGTCATCATTGCTATTGACCTGGGCAGGAGAAAAATCCGCAATGACTCACCGGAGAGTGACATGCAGCGTTCAGGGGACAAGGGGGGGAGGTGAGGAAGGAACCAGGGAGCCATCCAGTGAATTTCCTGTGTCTTCCTCGGTGATTTGGGGATGGTAATTGTATAATGTTCCCTTAGCAGCATTGAGTGGTTTATGAGTTTAAAAGTGCTTTGCTTAACGGGCCGTGTTTGATTGCCCCTGACCCATGTGTCAGTTATGAGCGGCAGGCTCACATGGAAACGGGGGTTCCATGGCTCGTCGGGGGCAAAGCAGGGTCAGAAACCAGCCTGCAAAGGCTGTCTTGCCTCCGTACATGGAGATCGCTGATACCTGACTTGGGGTCCAAGGTTTGAAACTCTCTTTGGTGTACTGGTCTTCTAAAAGATCACTTTAGAACTTTAGAAACTAACTTCTTCTTGGGAAGAATAAAGATGGAATATTGTTTTACATTCACTCACTCATTCATTCATTCATTCATTCATTCAACTTAAGGCATGATTAACAATTAACACAACCATGATGCAGTGTGAAAAGAGCACTGGACTAGACATTGAGAGACCCGGGTTCCATTGTCTTTTAGAGACACATATTGAAATATTTATGAATGAAATGATGTAATATCTGGGATTTTTAAATAAATCTGTGGAGGAGGGGGCCAGAGATGAAGCAAGACTGGTCAGAGTGGGTAACTGCTGAGCTGGTCATGAGTACGCAGGAGTTCACTTTACTTCTCTCTCTACTTTTGTGAAAGTCTGAACTTCGTATTATTAAATTTCCAAAATACAAAGCTGAAAGGGAGAGAAAGAAAGAGAGACCTGGGTAACAAGCCCAGCCTTGGCCCCGTCAGCTCGGTGGTTGTGGGTAAGTGAACTCACCCATCTGGACCTTCGCTCTTCAGGGAAAGTTAGACACAAACAAGCTCTCTCAGGTGTCTCCCAGCAGCCAGTTTTCAGAGTTTCTGACTCTCTCACCAGCATTCATCCAAACCGACAGCGAGGGTCAGGACCAGGGTCTCTCAGCCTGCCAGTCCTGCTCCCTCTCTTTGTGGAGTCTGCAAGTGGCAAGGCCTGATGGGAGCAGACAGGCTGGGAGCAGAGGATCCTTGCCCAGGACAGGCTGGCCCAGTTTCCCACGGCCCCTCCGTGCGGTGGGTGAGGCCCGCATCCCTTCCAGGAGAGCCTGGACAGTAATGCCAGGATCAAGCAAGATGGGCCTCCTTCAGGAGGGAAGGTTGTGCAGCCCATTCCCATGTCCTGAGTCACAGAGCTCCAGCCACCAAAGTGGTAATCAGCAGGGTCATCTCTGGCTAAAGCTGAGCATTTCAAAGCCCTGCACAGGTCATAATTAGCGCAGGCCCAGCCCAACCAGGAGGTCTGCAGAGAGCAGCAGGGAGGTGTAGTGAGGAAATTGGCATTGATGTAAAGCGGTTTGTCCCCAGGGTGAGAGTGAGTCAGCAGCCGCTGGAACTCTGGAGCCAGCTGGCCTCACCCATCCTCTCCTGGTCCAAGGCGACTCAGCTTCGTAAGTCACCTGACTGCACCTTGTCTTTGGCTCCTTGGTTTTTAAGGTTCAGCCCACATCCCGCTTTCTCTCTGCCAGCCACCCTGGTTCCTACCCGTCTCCTCAGTGCCTCCACGTCCCCTGGGCCTCCTCACTCCTGTCCTGCAAGGTTCGAGACTGCACTCTTTCAGGGAGCCCTCTCTGATTACCCCCAGATATTTATCATCCGGTCAGAAGGTTGTTCAAATTTCTAACCACGTAATTAGTTTGCTAGCTTGGATATGCTCCAACTCCAAAGTTAAGAGACTTGGGACATGCCTAGTCCATTAAAAAAGGAGTTAAAGACATCTGTGGGGTAATTATTTAGTTTCAGAGGATTAAAGATCAAGAACTCTCTGACTTTCAGCTTTTTAATTTGTAACTCTTGAGCAGGTTAATCCCATAGTTGGACGCTTTCTGATGGAGACGTTCTCTGCACCCTGAGTGCAGAGTGAGAGATTCTCCCAGGATCCGGCGTGTGCGTGCATGCACGTGTGTGTGTGTGTGTGTGTGTGTGTAAGGGGGGTGCAGGTCTCTCAAATGGAGAGACTGGGCGAGTGGGAAAGCCCTGGGTGGGCAATTCGAGGCCTCGTTCTGGTTTGACTCACAAGCTGTGAGCACCTCACTCAGCTCCTGGGGCTTCAGCTCCCCATGTGGATGGTGAGCGGGCTGGCCTTCTGCCTCTCTCGTCTGACAAGCACCCCCTCGGTGCTGAGGAGGGGATGGATCAAAACAAAGGGGCGTCACACTCCAGCCTCACTCTGGAGTGTCCCTCCTTTCCAAGTGGGCCCAGGGTGGAGCCAAGTCTCAGCTTGGCACCCTCCCAGCTCTGACGGGCTCTAAGGGAGCAAAGTCCTCTTGTCATCCGAGAAAGGCCTCCTGATTCGTGGAAAGGGCTTTGGAGTCAGGCAGACCCGGCTCCAGTTCAGCGTCTGCCGCTCCCTCACTGTGTGAAGGCCAGTCCTTTCCTCAGAGGAGCCTCATGCTCCACGTGTGCAAAATGGGGGTGGGAATTGCCCAACTGCATTTGTGAGGCTGCGACGAGGTCACATGTGTAAAAGCGCATGTGCCCAACCCGTAGTTGGGTCTGATAGGTGGTAACAACTAGTTATCACTCACCATTGCACTCAGCACGCGGCCGACATACTTGGGGTCACCTCTGCGGGCCACATCATGAGCAGGGTCACGGCGGAAATTCAGACTGCTATCCAGGATCGCGAGGCAAATGTTCAGAATGTCTCCTTCAAACTGTTTGAAATGGAACCATATGTTATGATGAAAGAAATGGCAAGTAGTGTTGGCTCATTGAGGGGACGGGGGCTAAGCTGGCGAGAACCACGACAAGTGCCTGGGTCCTTTCACTCTGTGGCCTCCAGAACTGAGAGCTACTGAGGAACAGCCACCTCCCCCAGCCTTCAATCCTCAAACTCGTCCAGAGCTCTCTCAGTACAGGAGGGTGAGCAAACCTGGGAACTCCGTGGTTTCAGATTGGAGGGGGGGTGATAATAGTAATGAAGGACTCTCGAAAGGTTAAATACACACAGCAAAGAAGTTTCATCCCATTCTCACAGGAATGAATGAATGAATGAATGAACAGAAACTATATTTTTGTCCCAAGTGTCTCTACTGGGCCTTATCCTCATTTGTGTATTGTAGCACCAATACCACATCATTGCATTGATTATTAGTACTAGATTTTGCCCACTAGATTGTGACCGTCTCAAAGACAAGAAACCTGTCATATTCATCTTCGGTATCCTTTCTGTGTAACCAAGGTCTGGCACATAGTAGATGCTCAGTAAATGTTTTCTGAATGAATGACTAGAAGGGCAGGCAAATAGGTAGATTTGGGGACTTCCACCTGTCTGTGGGGCCAGCTTCTGAGCTTCTTGTGTAATAGGGATATTACCCCCAGCGTCCCTATCACCCTTTTACCTGTCCAAAGTTCCAGCCAATCATGCTAATTCGATTTGTGCTTCCCACAAATATGGCGCCGGAATCTTCCAGAACGTACTCCCGTCTCTCAGCTTGGCTATTCATAAAGACACTATCCGCTGTTTGACACAAAAATCAGATATCAGGGATTAGAATCCTACAGGGAGCTATAAGACAGTCCTCCTCCCACTCCTGAATACTGGCCTGAGAGTTGGAGCAAGTCATACTTGCAGCCTTCCTCAACCTCCACCAAGGAAGGAAGCCTTGGGCTATTATGCTTCCAACTGATATCGTGGGAACTATGAGTTTGAAAGAGAAGCTGGCATATCTGCGAGTCTGAAAATGAGACCCCAGGAATGAGACACTTGCTCCTTTAGGGAAAGAGCTATCTCTATGTTACAGAATTGTACTGTGGTCATTGTCCCTTATAATTACACTAGAGGCCCAGTGCACAAAGTTTGTGCAAGAATAGGGTCCCTAAGTCTGGCTAGCAATCAGGGCTGATCAGATTCCCTGCCTCTCCACCTCCCCACCTCTTCCTTCCCTCGCTCCCTCAGCGCCCCACAGCCGCAGCTGGTCGCCCGTCATGTTCTGCGCCGCCCCCTGGTGTTCAGTGTACATCATAGCGAGCGAGTGAACTCCTGGTCTCCTGGTCGAACTCCCGAGGGGACACTTTGCATATTAGCCTTTTATATATATAGATCATGCTATGCAGTTTGTAAAAGATCATGAGATTCCTGCAATACCCCCAAAGGAAATAGCAGGATGTCCATTTAATGGTGAATAATTTGAGGCTCAGAAAGATAGAGGGACTGTCCAGACTCACACAGCTGGATAATTGGCAGAGCTGGGACTCAGACCTATTGCTTCTGACTTATAGTTTCTGTGCTTTTTCCATATCCCACAAACTTTTCCTAATCAAACCTAAGCCCATGAAAACCACCCCACTCATCTCCTTTCCACGGGCACTGCTTGGCTGATGGCTGGGAGTATGGGTGGTTAGGTGCCTACCTTGTGACCAGGGGTTAAAGAGCAGTATTAACATCCCAAGTTTCAGAGTAAAGTTGTTGCCCTGGGTGAAGACCTGAAGGTTCAGCGTGTACCACCCTATGGGTGCATTGGCAGGACTGGAGATGGAGATGTTCAGAGTGTTCTCCCTCTGGGACACGAGCTGTGCATACCAGCTGCCACCACTTGTCCCACTGGAGAGTGAAAACACAGCCCTCGTCTTGGCTGATTCTGAGGGGGAGGGCCCTGTAAAAGAAGAAGGGGTCAATGAAAACCAAGGCGTACTGACTGGACTGTAGGGAGAGGTCAGGTTCCAACACAACCACAGGGGCCCTTCCACGGGCTCATCCAAGGAAGCACCACATTGTGGCGCTGGAAGCAACTAGAGCAGTGGTTCTCAACCTTCCTAATGCCGCGGCCCTTTAATACAGCCCCTCATGTTGTGGTGACCCCCAACCATAAAGTTATTTTCGTTGCTACTTCATAACTGTAATGTTGCTACTGTTATGAATCGTAATGGAAATATCTGATATGCAGGATGTATTTTCATTGTTACAAATTGAACATAATTAAAGCATAGTGATTAATCACAAAAACAATATGTAATTATATATGTGTTCTCCGATGGTCTTAGGCGACCCCTGTGAAAGGTCGTTCGATCCCCAAAGGGGTCGCGACCCACAGGTTGAGAACCGCTGAACTAGAGAGACAGACCATGTAGGCCAAATTCCTCTTGATTTGAAGACTAGGATTCTTGTGCTCAAAGGCAGGCAGAAACTTTCCCAAGGTCACACAGAGTCAATGGCAGAGCTGGGCTAGAGCCCAGAGCCCAGTGACCTCAGTGTCACCATCCTCACCTCCTGGATGCACAGTCCCATGGGCTACTCAGGTGTATGTGGGGGATGGGGGGAGCAGGGAGCAGGTACCTGTGGAGGCTATGAACCCCAGACTTTCTCCAGATCTAAGAACTCGGTTGAGGGTCAATGAGAAACTGAACGGTTGACCTCGTCGCAAGATGAGCTCCTGGCTGTTGTAATTGTCTGTGCTATGCGCTTGCCGATTGGCAGACATCTGCCAGTCGATATTCTGGGGTTTTAAATCTGTGGGACAGAAAAGAGAAGACCTTAGGTTCTAAGAGGCAAGGAATAGTGGCATGGCAAGGTATTTCAAACAATAGTACCTTATTTGGAAAGGTATAAATTACCAAAGGACTAGTCAGCGAGGTGCCAAACTTCTAGGAAAAATCACATTAAAATACAAAGACCTTGACTGAACATACTGAGAACTTCACAAACGGTTGGTTCCCCTCTGCCCTTCAAGCAGCTACACTATTCGGACCATGCTGCCTGGTCAGCTGTCACTCAGCCCTCAAGGAAGTGGCCAGGTGCTCAGTGTAGCTTTAGCCAACCAGCCAGGAGAGCTGCGTAACCAGAGCACCCACATTCTGTCCACTTTTAGCACCATTCCTTGGTGGATGGGGGCTCACATAGAATGGAGAGGAGGCTAGTTTTCTCAACTCCACCGCCCTGGTTTGGCTGGTTTGCTTTTCCCTTTGCATCTGCTAGACACTCGGTGCCTTTTCCCACTCCAACATCCAGCAAATGTTTACTTGTGTATTTTATGCTTTACACATGCAACACCTTGGTGTTGGCCTGGGCCTCTGATGCTGGGGAGAATAGCATGACTCCGGGCAGGATTTGTAGGCCTAGAGATTGGACTTTCAAACACTCACTGGCAAGAGCAGTATAAAGGAGCAGGTCAAAGGCCCATGAGATCTCTGGATGACACCCGAATGCAAACACCTCGAAATTCACTGCCCCTCCCCGCTTCCTCTCACTTGATTGTGGAGGTGATGGAGCTCAACTGAGAAGAGTTTATGAGCGGTACCATGAGGGCTGGGAAGGTTAGCCTACATAAACCTTTAAAGAGTTTTATTCCTCTGAGTTATGTTTGAGACGTTTCATCATCCATGCCTTTGCAAACCAAACTGATTTTTCTGTCTTTATGATGAGACCACAGCTATGCGAATGTGGAGGCACATCCCAGCACCAGACACAACTTCTCTTTACATGTGTCTGTCTCTCTTCACGAGAATGGGCCTTCTTGATTTTTGTATTCTGAAGCCCAGCACATTGTTGACTACATTAGGACAACTAGGTAAACAAAGGAATGAAGGAGTTCAATGAACAAACAAACAAAAACTAATGTCAAACCATGACCATCATGACTACACCTCAAGATTTAGTCCATAAGAAAAGGTGAATATGGGGCCTTTATTCAATAAATATATTGAGAGTACCTATTATTCACAGGACACTGGGTTAGGCACAATGTTGGCAGTGTAAAAAGTATGAAAATAAGTTTTAACCCTCAAAGACCTTCAGCAGTGAGGAAGACACTGAATGATGGAACAGGGTAAATCCGACCTCCCCAGCAAAAGGTGTCTAGGAGATGCAGGCGGGAAAGAATCACTTTCGGTCTCAGGAATTAGAAAAAGCTTCATGAAGATGCTGGGCCCTGAAGGAAGAGGGAATTTTGTCAGGTGCAATGGAGCAGCCTGCATCCCAGGCAACAGGAAGAGAGGCCAAGGCACAGGAGAGCAGGTGTGTTATGTGGCTAAAGCAAAGGCTCTGACCACAAGGGAAAGGTGAGGCGAAGATAGTGTGGCTCCAGGGCAGGCCTGGGGCTGGGGGCTCCCCTTCTAGTAGCTTTGGAGATGGGCAGAGGACTCATCATAGATACTCTTTCAAGTGAAATCCAGCCCCTCTGGCGTGGTGAGCCAGACTAAGCTCCCGGAGAGGAGAGGGGTGCTCAGAAGGTGGTCTTGCTACCAGCTCATGGTACTAAAGATTCATTCATTCACACATCCTCTCATTCGTTCATTCATTCATTCAACAAGTAATTATTGAAAGAATACATTAAGTTTTTGCACAAAATCAGAGAAACAAAAACATTCATGCAATTGACAAGTATCTATTGAATTCAGGGAAGGACACACAGAGGAATGAAGGGACAGAGGGAAGGAGGGGAGAAGATGAACGTTCCTGGACATAAATAGCGAATGGAGACAGCCCAGATCTTAGACACTCTCTGGCAACCCCTATATGTGTAGATACTAGTTCTCTCTCGAGCAATGGTCCCACCTTTCAAACCCCTGCTTCCTCCCCAACCTTGCTCACGACCTGCTGTGCATCCCTGCAGGTTGACATTTGGTAGAACTTTATTCCGTGTCTTATTTGAGAAAAAAGAAGAGCCCTGAGGACCATGTGGGTTCAGATAACATGAACCCTCTAGAGCAAGCAGGTCAAACTCAAAGGCTAAGACAGGTCAAATAAATGAGGCATGTGGCCCGTGGGCCGTGAGTTTGACCTGCTTGCTACAGAGACTCTTCACCTCCCTCTTAAACACAAAAGGATGCTTGTCTTCTTCCAGGTGAAGCTCACTATTCCAGACACGAGCTCTTTGAGAGCAGAAAGAATGTCCCCAGGCAGCCTCTGCCAAACACAGGGGTGAGGAAAGAGGGGTTCAGGGATTCCACATCTATAGTGGCATCTGCCTCCCCTTCAACAGGTCCACATCCTTCTTTGCTCTGTCCAGGGTTATGCACTATATGCTGTGGCCGAGCCAATGGCAGAGGCTTCGCCCTTTCCTCCCAGAGCCCAGTGGCTCTTATGAACATTTATATGCAAGTATTTGTTTGAATACCTGTTCTCAACTTCTTTTTCAAAATAGTTGGCAAATACCCTTAGCCTGCTTACCTCCCCCTTCTTCCATCCCGCTGCCCGGACTGTGGAGGGATATGAACAGAGCTCTAGTGGTCATCCTGGACCATGCGTGCCCTGGGAACAGCAGTGTGGGCACTGCACGGTCCCGGGCTGCCTTTTCTGCCCAGAACTGCCTACATCCACACCTGTTATGTAAGGAAAAAGGAAACATCTATCTCATTTATTTCTCTAAGCCATTGCTATTTGGAGCTTCACTGTCATTCACATATACCTGATGATGTAACCCCCCAACTTATTCTGGGGTCCACCTTTGGCAGGGGTAACATGAGAAGCGCAGAACAGAGTCCAGACTGTGAAAGGGAGTGACTAGTCAGCTGTCTCAGTCCTTATCGGCTTGACTCTGTAATTGAATCACCTACAGCAGACAGGTAAGTGGGACTGGGCTGTGGGTGAGTGACTGGGGTTTTCGCCTCCTCTTCCTGGGAGGACCACAGCATAGAGTTGCTGGCAGATGGCCCAACATGACATAACTGATACTCCAGTGGCTGGTCTCCCCCACCTGCCCAGACCTTATTCCCTGTGTCTCTTCTCTAGGCAAAGGCGTATTTGTATCTTACAGATTTCTAGAGTTGATGAGGGCTGATAAATATATTAAAAATCCAGCCAAGTGTCTTCAGCATTTTTAGGGACCACGTTAAGAAATACATTTCACAGTGTTTCTCTACAGGGGTCTATACCTGACGTGAAGTTTCACAGAACAACACGAACTCCTACTGCCATTTTCCTCTTCCACTTCATTTTAATTGCTGGTCATAATCCACTAAATGATTTTACAACCTACTAATGGGTGACACATGGCAGCTTGAAAAACAGTGATATAATCCCATATTCCCATATTACAGGTAACAAAACTGAGACCCCGAAAGGGGAAACCATCTGCTGAGGTTACCAGGTGGGGGCGGGGGTTAGAAGCAGAGCTTGGCTCAGAATCCGGGTCTTAGATCCTGGTAACTGAGGGTCTATGAGTCATTCTCAATGCCCCCTGAGCCCGTGGAACATCTCCAACTCCTGGCTGGCCCCACCACCAGCCCCAAGAACAGGTGCTTTCCTCTCCGCTCTCACTTCCTTCTCTCTTGGGCCTGTGCCATTCCCTTTATCTTTCCCCCACATTCAGACATTTGCAATCCCTGTGCAGCACACGTGGTAGGATTGCTTGGTACCCAGTTGGAGAGAAGCTGGGGGTTCCGAGAGTGGCTGAGTGAGGGGCCGGTCAGGCTCCTGGGATGAAGTGAAGGACCCTGGACTGGTTGTCTGGAAGGCTGAGGCCTTAGGCAAGGTCTCAGTGTCCCCGGAACATACTTTCTCCATATGTAGAAGGAGAGAGTGAAGCCTGCACATCCTTGTGGGGTTAGTATTCAGATCCAACATGTACTCATCACTAGCACCTGGACCTCCAGAAATTGGGGGTGCAAGTCCCCTGGGGTCCCACACATAATGACAAAAGCAACACAGGAGGGTTTGAGTTTTTTGGGGGGCTGCCATTGAGGACGTCCGCTCTGCCAGGCGCTGTGCTAAGCATTTTACTTGCATTATGTCCAAAACCCTATGAGATATTATTCCCACTTCACAGATGAGGGATTTGAAAGTCCAGTCAGGTGACATCACTTGCCGAATATCACACACTCAGGCAGAGCCTGCACCCAAGCCCAGACTGGAAGCCAGTGTTGTCTGACCACATCTGACTCCAAGCTGCCACCCTGCAGCCAACCGAGGTGGCTGGGGTGGCCATGACTTGGCATGGCTCCAGGAAGCTGCCAGAGAGAACGGGCCACTCACAGCCCACGGCCTGTCTCAACATAACATGGTCAGGGGGAGAGCAGAGGAAGGAAGAAGGACTCCTGGACAAGTTCATTTAAGAGAGCTTGACTCAGACCCGTGGTTACTGCACCTGAGAGGCACCTGGGGAGTTTGGATGGGCCTGAGCCCCACCCAGGACCAGTTAAATGAGAATTTCTGGCTTAGGGACAGCATTCGTATTTTTATTTTGAACTCTCCTGGTGTTTCTAATAAGCACCCAGGACAGAGAATGACTACCTTAGGTTGATATATCGTTTTACACTTATCAAAACTCTTTCACATTAATTATCTCACCTGAGCCACATAGCAATTCTGGGAGGAGGTGGGATGGGGTGGGGACCGGGAACTCACTGCCTCCTTTTTCCGCAGGAGGAACACTCTTTGTGAGCCCATCTCTCAGCCCCGACCACAGACTTTGGGGCAGCCGTGGGCAAACTACGGCCCGCGGGCCGGATCCGGCCCGTTTGAAATGAATAAAACTAAAAAAAAAAGACCGTACCCTTTTATGTAATGATGTTTACTTTGAATTTATATTAGTTCACACAAACACTCCATCCATGCTTTTGTTCCGGCCCTCTGGTCCAGTTTAAGAACCCATTGTGGCCCTCGAGTCAAAAAGTTTGCCCACCCCTGCTTTGGGGCCTCATTCCTGAGCGACAGGGAAATACTTTCCTCCCTTCGGCTCACGCCCCAGCGGCATGTGGGCCCTGGGGAGGAGAGTGATGCCCCGCCCGTGGAGGAGTACGGCCCAGCGGGGTGGAGGCACGGAGGACAAGTTATCCGAGGTGAACAAAAACAGCTCACTGGGGACCTGGAAGTGTGAGGGGGCTGGCAAGGAGGCAGGGGAGCTCTTTGTGGAAGAGGTTCCCCTGAGAATTGCCCTCGATTCGAAAATGGACTTCATCTCATAGGGTTTTTCTTTAGGCTTTATGAAAAGTTCCTCCAAATGAATGAGTTGTGTGGACTGAGCACCTATGAGGTGGGCTCCGCAATAACCCCGTTTTAGAGATGAGGAAACTGAGACACTTCGGTTGAGTAACCTGTCCAAGATCACTCAGCGAGTGGGGGACTGAGTGGAGAGTCAATCCAGGCTCGTCCCTGGACGTGTAGTTGTAACCCGTGGGCTCACCCCCCGTCTGTACTGATCCCAGGTAACCGGTGGAAGCACGGGCAGCCCTCGTTCCAGGTGGATGCAGCTGCTGGCAGGTCTGTGTCCGCTGACCTGGGAGCAGCTGCTGCCCCAGAGGAAAGAAAGCAGGTGGGACTAGGGTGGGGAGGGGGGAGAAAAGGCAGCGTGTCCCATCACAAACGCTGAGTGCCTGAAGCCATGAGCCTCCGAGCCCAGGGCGCTCTCTCTGCTTTCAGAGCGACCACAGATCTTGCTGGGGTTCAGGCCCCACTGAGCCAAGAAGCTGTAGCCCAGTGTGAGGAGGACCGGGGTCCCTCCTGGATTCCAGGCCAGGAGGAGGCAGGACCCCGAGAGAAAGAGCCGCTATGCCCCAGCTCCCAGGAGAGACGTTTTGTGGCAGACCCACGGCCTGGAATGGTCCTCGCTGATTGAGGAACGAGGCCCGAGAAGGGAAGTCTCTGCAGCCAGGCCAGCACTCTGCCCAGCAACATAGTCGGCAGCGAGCCTCCTGCCCCGGCGGGGAGGGCCTGGCCTCTCGCAGGCAGGGCCTGAGGTTCGTGTTCGAACCCTGAGAGCTCTGCCTCCGACCCGGGGCCTCCGAGTGGATGTGGGGATGGGGAGCGAGGCCTCCACTCCACAGGGAGCCCAGGGTCTGTGCTCACGGCCTGCATTCCCGTCCACCCTGGGGCCTGGACTCAGCGGGCAGCAGACAGAGGGTGCCACGTTGCAGGGCCGGGGGAAAGGGGTGCCGGCTGCCCTCAGTTGAAAATCCACAGGTACCTTTGCACACAGGGATTCCCAGCTGAGGAGCTGAGCCTGCACAACTCAGGTGTGAGAGTTAAGAAAATCTGCGATCAGTGGACCCCGTTCAGATGCGTGGTGTTCAAGGTCAACTGAACTTCATGCAGAACACTGGCAGGCCCTCCTGCACCCCCACCGCCCCACCCATAGCTCAGCTGCCCTCTCCACCAGGAGGCAGTCACCGAACCCCTGCTGATTCCAGCAAGAAGCTTAAATTGGGAACTGGACACAGTTCTCTCCAACCTACACACATTGACCCATAGTCCCCTCGGTCGCACCTGCTGACCCACCCACCTCCCTTCCCCGCTGCCCAGAACACTCCTCATGCCACAAACTGCTCCTGACCAAGCACGCCAGGCAGAGACACAGCTCCTTGCACATGGACCCATAGTCCCCTGGGTCGCACTGACCCACCCACCTCCCGTCCCCGCTGCCCAGAACACTCCTCATGCCACAAACTACTCCTGACCAAGCACGCCAGGCAGAGACACAGCTCCTTCATCTCCGCCTCCCACTGCGCCCACTGCGGCCCCTCTCCCTGGGTGTCCAATGAATACTTTCATTCATTCCAGAGGCCCTGATTGAGCACTTTGTGGCTGAGCGACCAGGAGCTGAGCTAGGAACTGCATGTTGGCAAACGGAAGGGTATAAAGATTCTCTGGTCTGTTCCCCGCCTTTTTAAAAACTTATTTCCTTCCAACCAGCCATTGTCTATGTTGGGTTGTGACCTCAGAAGGTCTCTGGTTGGTTTAGATGTTGAGCTCTAAGAGGTTAAGACCTCCTGACTCACAGGCACTGGCACACAAACCGGGCTCACGGCAGGCAGCACAGCGGCGGGCCCGGGGCTATCCACCCACCCACGGCCCACGCCCGGCACTGGCCCCAGGCGGTGAGCACTGCTGGGGCCCATCGCTCTCTGTCCCTGGCTTCTTCTCAAGGTGAGAGTCGTCAGGACGGGAGGGAACCTGAAAGTCCACCTATTTCAAGCCCTTCATCTTACAACCGGAGCCCGAGGCTTGGTGCTGGCAGGGAAGGCGGAGACTGCTGGTAGAGCTCAAGTGAGGGACCAGCTCTGCTAACAGGACACAGTGGCCAGGGTGCTGCTGGGACCGGGTCTGGGCTGTGCCACCCACTTTCCGAGTGATCTGGTAAGTCTCTAGCCCTTCCTGGACTGCCTCCTCCCCCTGGGGGAGGGCGATGGCCTTGGTGACAGCTGACATCTCCTTCTGCTACAGTCGACAGGATCCCGAGCTCCTCTCCTTAGCAACCCAGCGTGTTGCCGCACGTTCGCTGCAGGAAATGTGGGTGGGGGGTGGTGTCCATTTTGCTGCCCTGTCCTGATCGTGGTGATTCCTGAAGGAACCAGCATTCACCTTTTGTACGATGCTCAGCGATTTCTTTGGCAAACCTTCCTGAGGCCCTAACCACCATTCACGATGTTTTACAGGCTGGGTTCATGCCTTTTTTGGGGTTTGGCGAGGCACTAGGCCGAGCGCCCAGGATGGCGATAGTCAGCATGCCGCCTAGCGGGGGGCTGTCCAGTAAGAGCCCGGATCCTCTGTAGCGACCGCAGAGCTCAAGGACCTGCACGCCTTGTGGTTCTTACCCACCCGCCTTCCCTGGCGCTGCTCCTAGGGAGCCTGGCACACCTGCCTCTTCTGCTACTGGGAGGTTTCAGCTCATCAACTCGCGTCCAAAGAGGCTGCCGCTGCTTCCGAGTGTGTGGTTTACTTAGAAGCATTCCCGTGCTGCTGCTGGCTTCTTTTAAATCAATTTACAGGCTGTCACGCGCTCACTGCCTTGTGGCTCTGAGATGTGCTTTTCTTTGCCTGTGTTACTGACAGCTGGTAAAAGTGCACCGAGAAACACGGGAAGCAGGTACCAGCTGGCTTGACACAGCAAAGCTTATATCCATCTGTCTACAGCAGTGGTTCTCAACCTTGGCTGCACATTAGAATCACCTGGGAATCTTTTTAAAATCCTGATTTCTGGGCCCCATGCTCCAGAAATTCTGTTTCTTTGTTATGGGGTGGGGCCACAACATTAG
>NW_005367209.1:7468134-7472270 GCF_000412655.1 Myotis brandtii
ATCCTGATTTGGCCCCATGCTCCAGAAATTCTGTTTCTTTGTTATGGGGTGGGGCCACAACATTAGTAACAAAGAAACAGAATTTCCGGAGGATGAGGCCCAGAAATCAGGATTTTAAAAAGGTTCCCAGGTGATTCTAATGTGCAGCCAAGGTTGAGAACCACTGGTCTAAAGGGATGCTGGATATCCTGCCCCTTACTCAGGACTACATCCCACATATGATCTACCCCTGGAACCACTCTAGAGGGACTGGGCAGCTACCAAGAAAGAACAGAATCTTAATATACAAAGATCAAGCCCCTGGAGCCCCCAAGGCAGCTGTCCTGGGCTGGACACTAGCCTCTCCGCTGGCCCAGGAGGAGCCGGGCTTCCCGCTAAGACCAGGTAGAGAAGATGTCATGCACTCACCAGCCATGCTTCACCTTCTGCCGTCTCTTCCTCTTCTTGGCGTTTCACTGGGAATGGCAGGGAGAAGTGGGGAGATGAGTGCCTGCCCAGGACTGCCTTACCATTTATAGAAGCCTCTCCTACACACCCCAATTAGAATTGTAATGAGGTGGGCGAGGCACCAGGTCATTCCTGTAGTGCCTGTAAGCGTTTCCCTTACGACATCCCCGACATCCTCGTCACCCAATGGCAGGGCAGCCTGCTTATGCAAGACCAACTTGGGGAGAAGAGGGGAGATAAGAAAGAAAGTTCACTTTTGTGAGTTTTTTTCCAAAGGCGAACACCTCTCCGGATTGTAGAGTTTGGGAAATTTTGTCGTGGTTTTCTTTCAGTATCCTGTCCAGAGCTGGAGCTGAGAAGTCTCCAAGAAATGTCTCAGCAGAAACCAGAAGCAGAGCATTGCTCAGTCTTTTCTCACTCGTCACACATATTGGGGTTTCCACCTGTACAAGGACGTGAGGCGCTCAGCACGCTCGCCTGCTCAGGGTAGCCAGGAGGAACATTGGGGTTGGAGTTAGAAACACTCCGTTGCAAGGCTGGGGGGCCATCACTGAACCTCGAAGCCTGGGGAGCCTAGTCTGTGATGGGGGTAATCGCGCTCACTCTTCTCAATCACTGAGTACAGGGAAGAAGCAAATGAGGTGATACAAGTCAAAAAAGTGCATAGATGCTGCCCTGGCTGGGTAGCTCAGGAGGCTGGAGCATCGCCCCATGCACCCGAAGGTGGCAGGTTCGATTCCCAGTCAGAGCACATACCTAGTTGTGAGTTCCATCCCTGGTCAGGGTGCATCGGGGAGGCAAGCAATGGATGTTTCTCCCTCACATCAATGTTTCTCTCTGTCTCCAACTCTGTCTCTCATTCTCTCACACACCCCCTCTCTAAAATCAATTAAAAAACACACACAACAACATATCCTCATATTCTCAGGTGAGGATTAAAAAGAAAAGTGCATAGATGTGACCCATAAGGGGGTAAATCCAGACACCATCTGGATTTGAATGTCAGTTTGATTCCAGATTGGGGGAAACATGTGTTGTTGTTTTTTTAAACTTTATTAGTATTTTTAAAAATATATTTTATTGATTTCAGAGAGGAAGAGAGAGGAGGAGAGAGATAGAAACATCAATGATGAGAGAGAATCATTGATCAGCTGCCTCCTACACACCCCCTACTGGGGATTGAGCCCGAAATCCGGGCATGTGCCCTTGACCGGAATCGAAGCTGGGACCCTTCAGTCCGCAGGCTGATGCTCTATCCACTAAGCCAAACCAGCGAGGGCACAAACTTTATTTTTGTTGTTGATACTATTATAGATGTCCCCATATTCCCCTCTTTTGCCCACCTCCACCTAACCTCTGCCCCACTTCCCTCTGGCCATCACCACACTGTAGTCTGTGTTCACGGGTTATGTATATATGGTTTTTGGCTAATCTCTTCACCTTCTTACATCCATGCCCTTTCCCCCACCCATCTGACAGCTGTCAGTCTGTTCCATGTACCCATGCGTCTGTTTCTATTTTGTTCATCAGTTTATTTTGTTCATTAGATTCTATGTATAAGTAAGGTCATATGGTATTGTCTTTCTCTGACTGGCTTATTTTGCTTAGCATAATACTCTCCAGGTCCATCCATTCTGTCGCAAAAGGTAAGAGTTCCTTTTTTATGGCTGTGAAGTATTCCATTGTGTAAATGTACCACAGTTCTTTTATCCATTCATCCACTGATGGGCACTTGGGGCGTTTCCAGAACTTTTTAATGAGGCAGCGGGGACAGCCACTGGTCTGGTAGTGGTGACATGGTTTCAACACATGCTCTCTGTAAGACTGGAGGGTAAATCACCGACCCTCCCTGGGCCCAGGTTCTGCATTGGCGAAGAAAAGGAGGGGGAAGAGGGACCTGTTTTCTTTATATTTTTTGTTTGCTTGTGTGTTCTTTTAAGGGAATATATTTTTCGAAAGATCCAATAGGTAAATATTGTGAATATTTACCAGTACCAACACTTTCTGTGATAGGGAGTTTAACAAACTGATAGTGCTTTGAGGATTCATGATAGAGCAGAAGTTTCTCACACCTCCCCCCAGAGATGGAGTGAAAATGAAGACCCAGCTCCATGATGATAAGATCTTTAGAAAAATGTGGAAGTGCTGGATCTTGAGAAAGGTGAGGCTGAACAGACAGGTGGTTTGGAGAAAGAGGAATCTATGTCTTCTCTCTGCACAGCATTTTACACACCTAGGCCCTCTGCTACCACCTGCATCTGTTTATGATCTGTTTCTGTCTGCCCCTATCCCTAGACTGAGCTCCTTGAAGGCACAGGCTGAGTATTATTCACATCTCAGAACCTAGCATGGGCTGGCCACACGGCAGGAGCACTCATATTTTTGAACACGTGAATCAATCACTCATCATAAAGATGGAAATAACTACCCTCAATTTAGTGCTCACCGTAGGCAGGCACTGGCTAAACACTTCACATATATGACCCTTTTCCATCTTCATATCAATCCTATCACACAGGTACGATTATTACTGATATTTTTTCAGGGGGAAGGAACGGGTTAACATGAATCTGTGCAACCAGGAGACTCCCATCCACATGTGAGCGACTCCAGAGCCCGTTCACTTAACCTGGAGGTCAGCTGCCTAAGAGAGGCGGGGCCGCAGCCATTCCCAGGCTTCCGGTGGCTTTACCAGAGAGGTGGCTCTGCACCCGGGCCGGGCAGAATGACCGCTGTTGGCTCTGGCCGATGACCCGGAAGAGAGAGAGAGAGTAGAGAGGTATGTGGCAAAGAGTCCTGGACCCTGAAGAGAAGGCTCAAGTGTGGGTCTTGGCGCCTGCCGTGCCACGAGCTGGGATGTGGACAAGGCCTTCCTATGGCCAGTCAGTCCTGCCAGAAGCCCCAAGACCTGTGGGGTCAAATGGGATGAATGGATGTGAAAGTGCCCCGCACACTCTCAAGTGTGTTATAAAGAAACAGAGGGGTTTGCTTATTATTATTATTATTACTGCTGACATTTTTGGCCTGGGAGCAAAGAAGAACTGGACCCTGGACATTCCTCCGATGACTTGGCAAGGACACCTGCGGAGGAGACAGGGAGGCCGTGCTGTCCTTCGAGATTATATAGACATAGGTTTCCACTTCTGCTTCTGCCAGTCACCTCAACTCTCAGGGTCTCCGCTTCCTCATCTGTAAAACGGAGGAAGAATTACTCTGGGACTAAAGGAGATGATGACTATAAAATGCTTAGCACAGTGGCTGGCACTGCCTGGGTCACGTTAGTGTTGACAGTATTAGTATTCTTATTCCCCCCCGGGAACCCCACAGTCCTGAGTGTTGCAGATTTGGCAATGGAACCCACAAGTGTGGGCAGTGGTACCTGACCACTGACCATGTGGTCTTCCTTGGGAAGGTCTGTAGCTGATCAGCCTTGACCCCAGAGGGTGTGGTAGAAAGATGCCCACCCTGGATTCAGGAGACCCCAGCCGGGCTCTGTGACTTGCCCACTGTGACCTTGGCAGAATCCCTTTACATCTCAAAGCCTCAGTTTCCTCATCAGCCTCCCCACACACCTCCCAGGGCTGGAGTCAGGCGCAAAACCTTGAAATGGCGGCTGTGACACTCCTCTGTAGACAGAGGGGTGTTGCGCCAACCTCAGGGGCCCAGCTCCTGGCCTCCCCCGCCCCCAA
>NW_005367209.1:7472295-7523992 GCF_000412655.1 Myotis brandtii
CCTGGAGCCTGCTAACTGCAGCGGGGCCCTGCCCTGGCCGCCCGCCCCGCGTCGTCTTCATGTTAGCAGCTGGGGGATTGCGCCAGGGCCGCAGCTGCACAGGGCCCCAGCCCCGACCTGCAGCAGGGCCATAATTTGCACACGATGTCACAATTTCAGCTAAATGATTTTCAATTCATAGGTGGAGTCACCCAGCTCCGAGTAGGATGAATTTCCTGCTTGGCCACACTCCTGCACCTCGAACCCCAGGTAAGATGGAGCATGCAAGTATGGGCTTTTTGAAAAAGAAGACGCCAATTGATCTTTGCCTTTTTATCTCCTTTTAATTAAAGGATTTAGGGTTGCTGAAGATTTTGCAACACCCGGAGAAGCATATGAGAAGTTACTGACCCCGCCTTTCTCGGAACACAATAATCCCCTTTCCAGACACATTTCTCTTGAAAACTCCAGTGATAGGGAACTTACACCTGTCAGAGCAGCCTATACTTGCCCTAGACCAGTGATGGCGAACCTATGACACGCGTGTCAGAGGTGACACGCGAACTCATTTTTTTGGTTGATTTTTCTTTGTTAAATGTCATTTACATATGTAAAATAAATATCAAAAATATAAATCTTTGTTTTACTATGGTTGCAAATATCAAAAAATTTCTATATGTGACACGGCACCAGAGTTAAGTTAGGGTTTTTCAAAATGCTGACATGCCGAGCTCAAAAGGTTCGCCATCACTGCCCTAGACAGTTTGGGCTGAAACATTCATTTCTGGGGTGATTCACTTTAAGGCACATCTTCCCCAATTTCATAGGAGCTCCGCGAGGGCGGGAACTTTGTCCTGGTCCATCACTGCTCCATCCCAGTGCCTCCCAGTGCCCAGATCATGGTTAAAGAGCCCTGAAAAGACCAGCAAGTTCTTTCTCATGTGAACTGAGAATCTGTCTCCTAGAGCTTCTACCCATGGGCCCTCACTGTTTCCCCACAAATCCTTCATGGAGCCCACATGAAACAAGGCTCTTTCTTCCTTCCCCTAACAATGATCATGTCCTCCCCCAAGTCTGGCAAACACCCCAAGAAGTCTTCTCTTTTCTCGGCTAAGCATCAGTTTCTTCAACCATTCCTGGTGAGTCATGACTTGGAGGCCTCTCCCCCTCTGAAACCTTCAATGGCTCCCCTAGGCCAATTACAGTTTCAGTTCCTTAGTCTGGCATTTAAGGCCCTCCAGTGTATGCTCAACCTTAACTCCATTATTTTCTACCGCTCTTCCATGAACTCTGCAGCAAAACATGTCTAATCGTTTTCCCTAGAGCCCAACCCGATTGTTCCTGCCTCTACCCTGTTTATAAAATGCCCTGCCTGGAACATTTCCCTAGTTCATCTGCATCCAGGTCTCGCCATTACTAAGGTTGAAAGCAATTCTCCCCCTCCACCTGATCTTTCAGTGTATGGTGGAAAGAGAGTTTGCAATGAACTAAGCGAACCCAGGTTTAAGTCTCAGAGACACATTCTAACTACTAGGAACACCTATTCTGATAACCAAACGGACTGCGGGCAAATGGTTTAACTTCGCTGAGCCTAAGTTTTCTCCTCTGAAAAATGGGTCTAATGATACCCGCACTGCTCACCCTCCAGAGCATTCCGGGGAATCATGAGATGATACACATAAAAGCCCATTGAAAATGACAAGATGCACTGACTTCCCTCCTTCTGGGCATCTTGAATATGCCCCGAGTTAGATCAAACAATACACAATCTAAATCGGTTAGATGATTCTAGAATTAGTGGAGTGATCACCATGTAAGGGATACAAATGTTGAATCACTGTATTGTACACCGGAAAATAATATAACCAATATGAAATTGTATACCAATGATACCTAAATAAAAATAAAAATGTTAAAGTCTGTTAGGAGGGAGGGGGTCTAAGATGTGGTGAGGGAGGTTGGTTTGACTTTGGGTGGTGGGCACATAGTGCAGTATGCAGGTCTTGTATCATAGAAATGTACACCTGAAACCTATATGATCTTATTAACCAATGTCACCCCAATAAATGTAATTTTAAAAATAAACAAATAAAAACCTGGCAGTGATAAGGTTCTTAAGGAGGGAGCACAGGAGTCTGCGTGGCCAACATTTCCCGACCCCAGGCTCTGTGTTAAGAGTTTCACCTCAAACTGGGTGGAGGGGAGTTATGGGGGGAAAAAGGGGGAACAACTGTAATGATCTGAACAATAAAGATTTGTTAAAAAAAAAAAAAGTTTCACCTCAGTTAACTTTTAAGCCTCAGGCCAACCCTATGGGAAAGACATTGCTATTCCATATTATAGAAAAGAAATCAGAGGTTTAGAGAAGCCACATAAGATGGCAAGTAACTAAGCAACAAATAGCAACGTCAGGGTCTGAAGCCAGGTCATTCTGAGCGGAAATCCCATTTGTGACTCCTGGTCTCTGGCGAATCATCCAGTTCAGTGAAACCCGGGTCTTTCATTCAGGAGACTGTGATTACGCATTGACGCTGGTGATGGTGGCGTTAGTAACGTTAGTAACTCCCTGCTGAGACGAATATCGAAGCCTCGGCTTCACCGTGCAAGGCCTTGGCGGAAGAGTAGATGTGCAAAAGTCCCTTACAACTCATGCCAGCCAGTGCTCATCTCATCGAATGCTTGCTTGTATGATGTGGGGCACCCAGCCCTGGAGAAGACAGGCAGGGAGCAATGGAGTATTTCTGTTTTTGTTTTTAAAGACAAAAACTGATAGGAACTAAAAAAAAAGAAAAAAAAGTGCATACCTCTCATAGAAAGAATTCAGAAGGAGTGGTGATTACTGATTATGGAGATAAAGAAGAGCGATTTTGTTGGAGGAGGCATTCCCTGAAGGAAAATACCACAGACAGAGATAGGAGGAGAAAGAGTGGAGGGGGGCAGGCAGCTGACCCTGGAAGAGACTGCACATGAGTTTATCTGGAGCACATGGCATCTGGGGACATGGGAAAGGGCCAGAAAGGCCCCAGCTCCACCCGGAAACAGAGCAAGGATGCTTAATCCCGGGGCATGGGGAAGGTAAACCAGTGGGCAGCCCCGGCTCACCCTGTGTCAGAGGGTTGGTTTCCTCTGCTAAGCTGGCACCTGGCTATTTGTGAGCATGCAGCGGAAAAACCAAACAGAGAGAAGAGAAGAAACCACAGCCCGCCACATGTGGACTCCGAGGCCACGCCTGGAAGGTGCGCTGGCACCCAGCGCATGTTAGGGAACGGGGAGGACAGAGGGCAGGTCACCGGGTTGTGTAAATACTCAGGAGGGAAACAGATCACAGAGATCATCCAGCCCAACCCTTTCATTTTACAAATGAGAAGCCAAGGCCTTCGGAGAAATGATTTGCCTCAGATCACGGAATAACTGACCGGCATCTCAGAGCCGGAAGAGCATTTAGGGGCCATTTTGTCCAGTTTCCTCCTTTTACCCATGAGAATACTGAGGCCCAAATCACCTGGAGATGCAGGCTTTCCCTCCCTCTGCACTCTGCTCTTCTGCCGTATCATTTTAGTCCCTTCCATTCTGTCAAAAAATCCATTTTAGAAAAAGGCCTAAGAGGTTGGGCATGCAAGATTAGGGAAATGCTTTTCAATGTCATCAATAGTAGCAAATATTATTAACATCACTGAGCAGTTATACAATTATCACAAAATTTGCTTTTGTGTTCATGGCCTCACCTGATCTTTACCCAGCTCCTAGGAAGCAGATTTTTGTACAACTGCCATGTCACAGGGGAGAAAATGGATGCCCACATAGGTTGTGTCTCAGCAGAAGTTACACTCAAATCTGAAACTTTGGATTCCAAGTCCTATGCTCCTTCTTCTTCTCCATCTCATGTTAGGCACTAATTATAAATGAGTGTAAGGGAAAAGTATGTTCAAAATCACACGAGTGCTGGATGCTTTATAGTAACTTGTGTGTTCGGTGCTTTGCTGTATTTTCACCATCCGACATAGCCTAATCCGCTTGAATATAAATGTGATTCATGAAGAAACCTAAAGGTTTGGGAAGGGGGTGAAGAGCTGTTCAAGAGAGTGTGGTAGGTGGAGAAAGCTATATACTAGAATGTAAACAGTGGTGTATTAAAAGAGAATCCTGATTCTTTATGCAATTCAATATTTTCTCAATTTTTTACAATTATAATATACTAGAAGCCCAGTGCATGAATTCATGCTCGGGTGGGGCCCTTGGGGTGGCCTGTGGAGATCAAGCCCCAGCTCGCACCCCCAGCCTCGCAGCCCCGCCTGGCACCCCGCCTTGGCCTGGTGCTGCCCCCTTACTTGTTCTACCATCCCACCTATGGGGCGATCGTTTGGGCTGGGTCCCCCACCCGGCTCCCTCAGCACCTGGGAGCAGGGTGGTGGCCCCGCCCCCAGCCACTGCTGCTGGTTGCTGTCTGTGGGATGATCGGCGGGGCGATTGGGCCCCTGCTTGCACCCGCATTGACCTGGCGCCACCCGCTCACCTGCTCCACCATCCCGCCATGGTCCTGCTCTTGTCAGGGCCCATCAGGGCTGGTAGTACCTCCACTGCAGCCTGCTGCCAGTGCTGCATCGCTGACACCAGCCATGTTCCTCGCCGACCCCTGGTGGTCAGCTCACATTATAGAGAGTGGTCGAACTCCCGGGTCGAATGACCACCCGTGGGGACAATTTTCATATTAGGCTTTTATTATATAGGATTTTTGATAATCAGAAAACATATGTCCATTTTTTTAAAAAAATTACCATATTATCACAGAAAGATGTTAATGATACATAGTGATATACAAGTAGATTTTAAGACTTTACATATAGGATGATCCAATGTTGACATATCTTTATGGCAAGTGTAGGAATTTTAAAAGCTTAGAATGTGGTACAACAAAATCCAAATGGTTAGTATTCCCTGATTTTGTTTTGCTGCATTGTTTGTGTCTATAATGAATATGCCTCAATATGCCTAAGTTATGGAACAAGAAAGAAGGAACGGTAGGAGAGCAGCACATTGAAGAGGGTTGAGCTGCCTAACTGTCAAGCTTAGTCATCAAACTCATCCATATCTTTCAAACTAGGCAGCTATGAATGAGGGCAAAGGATGCATTTTCATCCCTGATTATTCTTGTTTCATGCCGAATGAACTAAGTAAAAATGGATTCAGCCCTAGATGACTTATTAGTGAATTATTTTACAGTTTGAGTATTGGCTCTTAGCTGGATTGATCAGCAATTTTGGTCTTCACCAAATTTATCCAATACTTGGATTCGTTAATTCTCAAGAACAAGTCGGAATTTTCCATGTAACAGATTTAGATCTCAGTTTTATGCATCCAGGAAGTTAATAACTTTAAACTGGAAGAGTAACTTGCCAAGGATGCTGGAACCCTCTCTCCCGGAATCAAGTCAGAACAACAGAAAGGGGGAAGACCTGGGAATGGCTCTGTTCACCTCTCTGGAACGTAAAGTCTGGAAAGTCCAAATCAGGCTGCTCTTAAGATGTGGCAATATTCATAGGACTTGTGCACAGGGAACAGAAGAAGGAAGTGGAAATTTAAGTCAATTACAACACAGGACCAAATAAAGAATTTCTCAGCCACGATCGGCTTCCAACAGGCCTCTCCTCCCCGTCTGCTCCGCAGCAAAGCAATGAGGAAGACTTCCCCGGCTCAGTCTCTGTCCATGATGGTTGCACGTGGGTGAAGTTGGAGAACTAAAGTAGGTACCTGGAGACTTAGGTTCTAGTTCTGTGCTCGCTCACTTGGAGACCTTGGGAAATGGGGAATTTGGTCTAAATGAGTAGGTCCCAACTTTTTCTTCGGTCTCTCCATTACATGTTCTACACACGTGCATCACAAACACTTCTCACTGTCCACGTCATTGTCAACTAGGGTGGCCACCTCCACCCAGTCTCTGACTTTCCCTGAGAACCTCTGAACCAAATGATCTTCATATGTTTCACAGCCCCCAACCTCCACTCCTAAGTTTTAGGATCCTAAATTTAAATCACCATCAAAAGAACCTTGAAAAAAAAAATAGACACGTATATACTTGTATGTTCTTACACAATATCTGGAAAGATGTAAAAGGAGTTGCTAACAGTGCCTTTTCTCTGGGGGAGGGAACCTATGAGCCTGGTGGTTAAGGAAACAAAGAGACTGACTTTTCATTGTGCACTCATTCAATTTTTTTGTTGAATGCACATTGTTAGAAATTTCAATTGATTGCATTAGGGTTCACTCTTGATGTTGTACATTCTATGAGTTTGAACAAAAGTATAATAACATGTATTCACCACTGTAGTCTCATACTGAGTATTTTCACTGCCCTAAAAACCCTCTATGCTCTGCTTACTCATCCTTCCTCTCCCCAGTTTCTGGCAACCACTGATCTTTTTACTGTCTTCCTAGTTTTGCCTTTTCCAGAATGTCATATATTTGGAATCATACAGTATGTATCCCTCCCCCTCCTGTGTCCTGTTTCTGGTTAAATAAAAAGGAGTCTGATTGCTGGATTGTACGGTATGACTATGCTCAATTTTTGTAAGAAACTGCCAAAGTATCTTCCAAAGTGGCTGCACCATTTTGCATTCCCACCAGCAATGAATGAGAGTTCCTGTTGCTCCACATCCTTGCCAGCATTTGGTGCTGTCAGTGTTCTGGATTTTGGTCATTGTAGTAGGTGTGTGGTGGTGACATATGTAACAAAAAGCCTTAAAATAAGGAGAGAAGATAGGCACCATGTGAGAGGTACCCATGTGAATGGTGGGGTGGGGAACGCAACGGACTCCCCCAGCAAAGGAAAGCGCTACTGCAGGCAGCCATTCTTCCTCCAGTGCCTGCTCATTGGTGTCAGGTAAGGGTTGGGCCCTGACCTCAGACAGTCTGGATTTGAGGATATTTAGTCCCACGAATTTTGTTTTGTTTTGATTTTAACAGCAGAGCCTATTTTTAAGGAGAACCACTTTGATTCTTTTAGGACTGTAAAGCCCAGATTCCTCACTATGACAGAAAGCAAGAAATATGACCAAGAATTGAGCCATCCAGTTTTAGGTACTTATTGTTTTCTTGGGCAAGTCACTTCCCCTTTTTAGATTTTCACTTTCTCAAGAGAAAAAAAAAAGAGCCTCCCCACCCCCACTTTAACTTACACATTTAGGAAACAGAACTGTCCCAAAGATTCAAGAGTCATGCTCTGACTCGACTGTCCCCACAACCTTCCCTTCCTGTGTTCTATTTTCTCTCTTCCCATAGTAACTCTCATACTCTCTGTGTCTTTCTGTATTTTTTAAAAATATCTATTTTTATTGATTTCAGAGAGAGAGGAAGGGAAAGGGAGAGAGAGAAACATCAATGATGAGAGAGAAAGATGAGATCAGTTCACAATCGACTGACTCCTGCACGCCCATCACTGGGGATTGAGCCCTCAACCCAGGCATGTGCCCTGATGGGGAATCGAAGCCTGATCTCCTGGTTCATAGGCCAATGCTCAACCACTGAGCAACACCAGCCAGCTATCTCTCTGTCTTTGTCTCTCTGCCTCTGTCCCTCTTTCTCTGTCTCTCTGTCTCTTTCTCATGTCCTTTAAAATGTTTACCTCCTGAAAAGCTCTGGAAGATGTGTGTCGGAGATGAGGATTAGGAATAGGTGTTTAGAGCTTCTGATGCCTGAATGTATCAGAAGATTTAGGCAAAAAGAATGTGTTAATGGAGGAGCTAAGAGCTATATTTAGGAAGAAATAAAAGTAAAAGGGGCAATTCATTTGTAAATGGAAACTCAGACAAGCACAGTAGGGCTGAAGTAGAGTTACAATTTAAGTAGGTAGATAAGTAAGTAGGTTTGCTTCCTCCCTCATGCCTCCCTTCCTTTCTATTCTCCTTCCTTTCCACTCCCAAGAAAGGAAGAAGAAATCACCTTTAGTACCTGCCATGTTCCAGACACCATATTTAGTTCTGTAATCACTCAGAGTTTCCCATTCTTCTGTCACTCACATAGCTTATTTTTTATGTGTTTTGACATATCTACATACCAGCCATACCATTATTGACTTAGTAATTTTTCTTTAAATCAACTGTCTTTTCTTTCCTCCACCTTCCCCCTTTAACTTACACAAATATTTTGTCCTTGTACCAATCAATAACATCCATAACAGAGTTTGGTATGTTGCCCAGCCGGTGTGGCTCAGTGGTTGAGCATCGATCCATGAACCAGGAGGTCGCAGTTTGATTCCTGGTCAGGGCACATGCCCGTTTCGGGCTCGATCTCCAGTAGGGGGTGTGCAGGAGGCAGCCAATCAATGATTCTCTCTCATCATTTGCTGTTTCTATCTTTCTCTCCCTTCCTCTCTTGGAAATTAATAAAAACATATTTTAAAAAGACTTCGGTATGTTAATTGCTTTTTAATGGAACTATGAGAATTTAAAAATGTTGGTTCCCCTGTGAGAGTCATGTGTCATACTTCAGGATACGTATAGATTAGCTCATTTGGTCTTCCCAGCTATACTATGAGGTAGGGATGATTGTTCTTATCCTACACAGGAGGAAATGCTCAGAGGGGTTACGTATCTTGCCCAAGGTCATGAAACTAGCACTTGAAGGCACTATGTCTCTAAGGCTCTTTCTCCTAACAGTGCTCTATAGTGGGAAGGGAAGAAGAAAAGAGTAGTACAAAGATGAGGTCAGTTCACAAAGATTTTGATGCATTCGATCCAACCAGGTAGTTCATTCTCTACAGGAAGCCAAGCCCCATTGCTCATTCTTGCCTCCCGGAGAACTCTTGGTTTCTTCCACCTCATGATCAAGCCCTGTGTCTGGCACAGACCTGGTGCCTCATTTGTGCTTGTCAAGTGGGTGGCTTTGCTCCAAGGGCAGGTCCTGCAGTGGCTGTCCTGGTGCCAATGCTCCTAGAAGCCACCCTGAACCCTGCTCTTTTGCTTGCCATCACGCAGATCAGCACCTTTGTTTCAGCCTCTTGCCCAGGCAAACAGGCCAAAGCTTTGCCCTCATGTTGGGACTTGGGAAGGGTTTGCTATTTTAGGTAGTGGCTTTCTGACAGTGGCAATTCATTCAGGAACAGTTTGAAAAATTATTTAATCTTCTCTTTTCAGCCTAGGATAAAAGATATACTTACTTGGCAAAAAGGGCGGGATCCTCTGGTACCACCCCTTTGGCCCCTTCACCTTGGTCCTGTTGGGGTGTGGTCCTTCCATTAAACCCAGAGAATGTGGTAAGGTCATGCGAGGACTTGGACTCAGCCTACCCTTCTGCAACATTCTCTGCCCTGCCAATGGGCTTGGGAGTGTGGGGGTGAGAGGTGGAAGAAGGTGTCAGGAGTAATAGGGCAAAGGAGCTAATACTTACTATGGGTTTACTCTGTGTCAAATACTTGATATCTGTTACCTCATTTCATACTTTTGACAACCTATAACCTTCACAAATTCGGGTTATCATGCTCATTTTACAGATGAGGAAATCCAAGTCTGGAAAATTAAGTGTCTTGTTTAAGATGACGCAGCTAGTAAAAGGCATAGCCAAGATTCAAACCCAGGTCTGTCTGACTCCAAAGCCCCTGGTCTTTTCACTATACCAGGCGACTTCATCTCTTGATGAGACATAGTTACAAGGGAACTTGGATATCATCTAGTTCAGGACTTCCTAGGCTGTATGCTTCACAACACCAGTGCTTCAGAGAGGAAGAAGAGGCCAGGAGGTTTTGGAGAAAGTTGGTTTAAACAAAGTTAAAAAGATGTCTTTACTGTAGGACTTCTCAAAGCCTTTAATATTCTAATACCCACCTCCGCACCTCGCACACAGCATCAAGTCCCGCTCACCTACGCACGCTCGCTGTGCACGCAGCCTCCTGCTGAGTGCTTCAGAAGGAAGAAGAGGCCAGGAGGTTTTGGAGAAAGTTGGTTTAAACAAAGTTAAAAAGATGTCTTTACTGTAGGACTTCTCAGAGCCTTTAATATTCTAATACCCACCTCCGCACCTCGCACACAGCATCAAGTCCCGCTCACCTACGCACGCTCGCTGTGCACGCAGCCTCCTGCTGATGGATTGCTACGGCATGACAGTGTGGGGGCATCACGGCATGAGCGCATGACGACCACATAGGCTTTTATTAGTATAGATGTACACAAATCTCCAAGAAGGATCTGTCACATGACACATCATCCAGGTAACCCAGGGAGACGGCTTCTTTTCCTGCAAAATACTCAAGAAACCAGTGTGTTACAGAACAGTTTGGAAACCGTTCATCTAACCCAACTCTCTTATTTTATAAAAAGGGAGGCAGGAGACTTGCCTAAGTAATATGACAAGCTGAAGCAGAGTAATTCCAAATGCCCCACAACCTCACTCCTGTCCTTCCTGTCTCAGTAGAGAGAGAGGCTCTACCTATTTCACCCGTCATTAGGAATGAGGTAAATACCCACCTTGTGCCAGGCACTGGGCTAAACAAGCCACAGTGGAGGAGCAACCACATGCAGTGTGGTGATGGCGTTGATGAAGCTGTGGCAGCACATGTGACTGCCCTTGAACCAGGATTGGGGGCTGGGGAAGGCTTCCCTGGAGACTGAGCAGGTCAAAGGCCTCTGCCCCTGCGAGGCACCAGCACGCCTCGTGAGAACCTGGAGCAGCTTTCCCGTGACCCACAGGCTCCACCTCAAGTTGCATCCTCAAAACTATTCCTTCTCTCCTGACAGTAAAAGAAGCAACTGGCAGAGATATAGATTTCTTATTAGTTCTGCTAACAGTGGTTGAAATCTCTCTATAACATAAGCTAAACAAATTCCTCGTGTGCTTGACCACAGAACAATCTCAGAAAGTCACACCTGGCAGGGATCTTGGTGATTGGCTAATCCAAATCTATATATATAAAAGCCCAATATGCAAAATGTCCCCTCAGGAGTTCGACTGAGAGACTGGGAGTTCAATTGCTCACTATGAGGTGTGCTGACCACCAGGGGGCGGTGCGGAACAAAGGAAGGCCCCGGCAGGCAGCAGGCAAAGGAAGGCCCCAATTGGCCGATAGCCAGCCAGGCCTAGGAACCCTACCTGTGCACAAATTTCGTGCACCAGGCCTCTAGTATAAATATAAATGGGGGAAAATACAAATGGGGAAAGTGGATCCTGGAAGCCAAGATCTCAAAGTCATTGAGACCCAACATAGGGCACACACTCTATTTGTTAGCCCACAATTTAGGTTCAATGTGATACCTAAGCCATTTGGAAATTAAAATATAGTGTTTATGAGCCTGCATCCACCTGTATGAAATGGGTGAAGGAAGAGGAATGCCATTTCAAGTGCTCTCCTGCAATGGAGACTTCATGGAAGATCCTAGAAAACACAGGTTCCAGGAGATGGGTCCTTTAGCCTCTGCCTCTGCACCACTGCGCGCCCTTGATGGGGGTCACGTCCCCTCTCTGGGTCTGTTCCCTCATTCTTAACAGGACGAAGTTGGGCTTGAGATGTTCCTTTTAGCTTTAAAGTTCGTCGGATGCTCCATGGGAGGGAGCTTCATTGTCAAAGGTCGAAGCATGGCTGGCCCTTGTTTGACCTCAGTGTCCCTGCTCTCTGGTTTCATTTTTTAAATTCCTAGTCATTTACTGGGCTCATTTTCTCTCTTGAGGTTACAGAACTTGTGTTGGAGAGACTCAAGGCCCAGGATGGGCAGACCGTGCTGCTGTCAGAATATAAGTTACAACTAGCTTGCTGGGACAAGAGTGGGCCTGATGGGGCTGCTGCCTGAGCTGAGGGAGAGTCAGCCTGCCCCTGAGGGATCCTCTGGAGAATGTGGTCCCTCACCCTCTGCTGGGCCCACAGCCACAAGCCTGGGCCAAGGCCAGGCCCTAATCACTATGCTGTTGAGGTATTGACATGGTGCTGCCTGTTGCCTTGACAACATAGAACAGTTCCAGGCTGCGGACCCTGCCAGTGCTAAAGCCTCCAGCCCTGAGATCAGAGAGCATGCTTCCATCCTGTGCTTCCTTTCCACTTAGTAGGCCTTCTTCTGAGAGTGGGATAGGTGTCGGGTAACCATCCCAGAGGAAGGGCCCCCTGCAGTTTAGACTATTTCTGGAGTCTGGCTTTCAATCCCGAAATTTGTCCAGGAGGATGGCTGTGATGATAATGGGTCTGGAAACCCAATTCTCCTTGGAATATTTTAAGGAGCCCCCCTCTGGCTGGAGATATTATTTAGCTTCGACCTTTAGCTGCATGGGACAGAAGCATCATGATCACAGTCTTCAGTGGTTGATGGGCTGTCACACAGAAGAGGGATTCACTTTGTTTAGAATGGGCTGCAACATAGAAGGGATCTGGGTAGCAGTTTGGGGCTGAACACAAGGACAACACTTTATAGAACTCAGGTACAGAGAAACAGTACTTCAAAGGGTGTTGGATTTGCCCGCCACTCAAGGACAAGTGGAGGCTCAATGACAGAGATGGTTGGCCAACCAGCCAGGGCCAAGGAGATTATACCAGATAGTCAATCTAAGGTCCTTTCAATTTGGAGACATGAATTATGGAAAATTTCTGATAAGATATCGCCCTTCTTGGCAGAGGTTGTCCAGTAGTGCCTGAGTGCTTCCTGAAAGAAAACAATTTGTACATTTCTCCAAGTACCTCTGGATCTATACAAACCACACCTTTTCCCTCCCTACCAACTCTAATTCCTCCTTTTAGGCTTAGTAAACACCTGAGTTTCTAATTTTCTTCTAAGATTTCTATCTTCAATATTAAAATTCCTAGAGGATAAACTCTCTTCTCTGTTGAGGCATCTGTGCTATAAACTGGGATCAGTACCAGGTGCTGCTCAGAATTTTTAAAAAAGTGTGTGTGCGTGTTTCACTTTCTTTGCCAAGCTGGCGTTAATTTATTGATGGCTCATAAATTAATCCTTCTGCTTCTGGGTCTTGATGAGATGATTAGAAGTTTGACTACTGTTCATTGCCATCTTCACTCTGCCTCGGGCTGTTTGGGAAGCAGAATGCCAATTTGTTCTTGTTACTGATCTTCCAGAGAGAGTGAGTAATGACTTAATCTATAGAAATGTAAGTGATTAGAAATACTTGGAGAGACCCCAAGTCCCCCAAATCTTTGCTTCATGGAAAATATGACAATTTCCCCTAGTGGTATTCTATGAGTGTATGTTCAGAAACCAGATCTCAAGGAATAATTCATGTAGGAACATGATCAGACTTGAACTCAGAAAATATGGGTTTCTGTCATGTTTCCCTCTTTGGGACAAACCACTCAACCTCTTTGGACCTCAGTTTTCTCATCTGTAAAGTGGAATCATTCATTCATTCACCCAACAAAGCACTGTATACTAGAAGCAGTAACTGTTCACTACTCATGGAATTGCTCCACATATGAATTGATTAAGTCTGAAAAAGTTTAATAAATTATAAAGTGCATTGTGAACAGAAGGGGTTATCATATATAAGGAGGGATATAGAATATTTTTTTTCTTTCTAATAAAGCTCAGGATGTTCATTCTGGGGAAGTGTTTCTTAGCAACAATTCCACTTCTTGTGTGGTTGCTATCACTAGAAATATAGTGAATGAGAGCAGCAATTTTCCTTTCCTCCCATCCTGTCAGAAGTGAAGTCTGCATTTATGAGAGAACGAAGGCCAACCTCGTTCTATGCGTGAGTTCTCTTCAGTTAGCTGAAAGTCAGCTTAGCTGCTAGGACCTCTCTAGACACACACTCTTCTAAGAAGCTCTGTATATGCCCTGAACTGTATCAGGCATCAGTGCCAGGCTTCTGTTCTGGAAAAGCTTAGGAAGACAACAAGATGTAGTGATGATAAACAAAACCAAAACAAACAAAAAACCCATCGCTCTTAAGATATCTTTGCCATTCACTATTAGCCTCTGTCTCCTTATCTGTGAAGTAAGGATTACAACACACAACCTACTTTCCACGCAGAGCTGCTCCAATGAAACGATGTTATGAAAGCACTTTGCAAAGTTAAAAGACCATGTACCAATGTCAGGGATTATTTTCTGGTGCTTACCACCCGGACTTGCATTAGCAATTGCAAGGTCTGCCTGTGCCTGTGTTTCTCCATTACCCGGGCTGGTTTAGGCTGCCACCACCAGCGATGGTATCTGGTTTTCTGATCATTATCTACTTAAGTTTCTAACACTTGTATTTTCTAAGAGTCATTTTCTCTCTTTCTAAATACCTGTGTAGAATCGTTCTCCCAACACAGAAGTTGAAAACTGATTTCACCTGATAGCCCAGCTGAGTGGCTAATGCCACCCTGTTCCCGGGAAATGTAACTCTATTTCCTTGTTCTGCTTAAGCTGTAGCCATGCCTAAGTCATGGCCACCAACATGTTAATGAATGCGACTTTATTTCTGAGCTTTAGTGACCATATTAAGACAGTTCCAGCGCCATTCCTTGCAATACCTCCTAGACATCTTCCCACAGTCAAATCTACTGGTAGACAGGAATGATTACTTAGCTTTATAAAACACTTGGTGTCACAAAGAAATTTATGACTTGTTTTACAGTTCTCCCTTACAACTTCCCTAAAAGGATGGTCAATAAAACACTGGTGAAGAAATCGGGGTCCTGGGCAACACCATCAGCATGACAAATCATCGTTTCCATGGAAAAGACTTGTGTGATTAATTCCCCCAGTAAAATCCTATGGGGTTGATTGAGTTTTCACATTAATAATAAAGGGATTGTGAGAGCTCCATCAACACAATCAATGCAAGTGATTGGTATTGATGGCCTTTCAAAACTCCACCAGTAAGCTAATGATTTCCAGATGTATTTTCCTCTAGCTGGTCCAAACGGTTCTCTCCTTTTTACATGGCATCTTAATTTTCCCAAAGGCGGAACAGGGAGCTTGAGGCCTGAGAAGAGAAGTGACTTGTCCAGAGTCATCGATTAAGTTGGCTGCAGACCTGAGACCACAGCACTTGGCACAAGGAGGTGCTCAGTACACGATGAATGGATGACTAAATGAACCCGAGTCTGGAAAACGTTTTTTCACCCCCACCACTGTACTCTACAACAAACTCTTTAGTTCCCTGCCATGTTTTCTGCTCTTCAGAAATGAAGTAACTTTAAACCTAGCTACATTCTAGTCCTGCACTAAGATGACAGCCACGAGCCACCTGTGGCTACTGAGCGCTTGAAGTGCGACAGGTCTAAAAGGAAAATGAGATGAGTTACGAGTGAATGTCAAATTTTGAAGGATTCGTGTGAAAAAATGTTGTAAAATATCTCATTAATTTTTATATTGACTACATGTTCAAATGATAATAGTTTAGATATACCAGGCTAAATAAAATATTATTAAAATATATGTGTGGTTTTTTTTATTTTAGAGAAAGAGGGAGAAGGATAGAGATTTAGAAACATCAATGAGCTGCCTCCTGTATACTCCCTACTGGGGCTCGAGCCCACAACACTGGGTATGTGCCCTGACTGGGAATTGAACTAGCGGCCTCTTGATTCATGGGTCAACACTCAACCACTGAGCCACACCAGCCAGGCTAAATTATTTTTAAATAATTCCCACTTGTCTCTTTTTTTTATGTGGCTACTAGAAAATATTAAAAATTCTGTTTACGGCTGTTTATTGCTTGCATTTGTGGCTTGCATAGCTCTATTGGGTAGCACTGTAACCCATAGAAATTTTAGAAAAAGAATGATATATGAATTGTTAAACTTTCAATAAAAATTTCCTTCAGGCTAGCCAAGAACCTAGGAAACAAAGGTAAGGGTAATTAACTTCCTTTGCAACAAAAAAGAAAGATCCTTTCTCTTTTCTCTACCTTAATCCTTCCCCTAAAGTTTCAACTGTGTTTTCCTAACCACGTAACTGAAAAGCTGGGAAATTCGCTAAGGTATTGATAGGTGGTCGGTGGCTGGCCAGTCAGCCCAGGAGCAATACATTTAATCAGAAGAGCCACTGGCCCATTCCCAACTGCCACAGGCACAGAAGCCTTACTGTGTGTCAGAGAACGTATTTTTGGAGTATACTCTTAGCAAACAAGTTTTAATAAAAATAATTACCACAATAACTGACATTTTTATAGCACTTTGCAATTTATAAAGTCCTTTCACATATATCATCTCATTTGATTCCCCTAATCTATAATAATAAAAGTGTAATATGCTAATTAGACCAGACATCCTTCCGAACTGAGCCAGGGCTGCAGCCGCCTCGGCTGCGAGGGAGGGATCGAGGCAGCCGCCACAGCTACAAAGGCCTACTCTTGCATGAATTTCGTGCATTGGGCCTCTAGTAGCTTTATAATGATCCTGTTTGACAGATAAAGACACAAAATTCAAAGAGGCTTATTCATGATCACACAGCTAGAACGTGGTTTTACATCCTGGCCTGCTAATTCGGGGCTTCAGCTCTCATCTCAGGGCACGTTAGCATCCAGCATGTGAGCTCCAACTGGCCTGGCCTGGGGCTCCGTGGCCCTGCGTTTCCTTGCCTGCTGTGACTCTCTCACACAGATCAACAGTGGAGGAGGAAAGGAAAGGTGTAAGAAGCAGCAGAGAAGAAAGAAATCCAGGTATGGAAATGCATATGTAACATCTTTTTTTTTTTTAATATATTTTATTGATTTTTTACAGAGAAGAAGGGAGAGGGATAGAGAGCCAGAAACATCGATGAGAGAGAAACATCGATCAGCTGCCTCCTGCACGCCCCCCAGTGGGGATGTGCCCGCAACCAAGGTACATGCCCTTGACCAGAATCGAACCTGGGACCCCTGAGTCCGCAGGCCGAAGCTCTATCCACTGAGCCAAACCGATTCGACCATATGTAACATCTTGAATAGAAACTTCCCCACGGCACACCGTAATCCCCACTGTAATTATCTCTCATGCCGACGCAAAGGAGAAAGGAAGTGCTACCACCACCAAATCCTTATTGGCAAAAGCCCTCCCGACTGCCGGGCAGAGTTGGGTGTTGTTATCTCCATCTGAGCAAGGAGGAAACTGAGACTCAAAGCTATTAAGTTCATGTTCATTCCACCACCCTAAGTTGATTTGTGCCTCAGTACACAAATCATATGTATTGTTATTATAACCATTTTTCATGCTTATTAATTAATTACTCAATAATTACTTCGGTTGTTTATATCCTCATTCTGTTGGGTTTGCTTTGTTTTCTTTCTCTGGCTTTAGGTTCTTTTAAAAATCTGTGTTTTTGAATAAATGCATTTCAGGTTATGAACTTTCACTTTGGTTACATTCATGGGTTTTGATTACTTCCCTTGTGTGTGATAGTATCAAAACCCATTTCATTAATGCTATTTCATTAATATTTTCATTTCTAAATATTTTATAATTTTCACTGGGTTTCCTTTTTAATGCATGGATTATTTGGAAGTATGATTTTACTTTCTAAAAATAGTATCTATTTTTTGAATAGATAATCTATATACCTGGTACAAAATTAAAAAGGCACAAAAAGTATTTCAAAAGTCTTTCAAAAGCTACATCTGTGACATAACAGAAAAGGCAAAACTATAGGGAGAGAGAACAAGTCTGTTGTCATGGGCTGAGGGTGGAGGGAGGAGTTTGCTCTCAAGTGAAAAGAGGAAATTTGGGGGGTGATGGAGCTCTTTCATACCTGTACGGTGGTGGTGGTTACATGGCTATATGCATTTGTCAAAACTTGGAGAAATGTGTACTAAAAAGGGGTGAATGGCATTGTATGTGAATTACACCTTAATTTTTTAAAAATTCAAGTCTCTCTCCCTTGTCCAGGACTCTAATGGCAGTTTTCCCATTCATCATGGTTTTCCCCCTCATACTGGAGCAACCTCTATTTTAGTTATAGAGAAACTTCTAAAACAATCTAATTTTTCAAAAAGCCAATTCACAGAACAATATTCTGAACGAGAACATATTCTTCCTAAGTCTCCACATCCTCCTGTGATTCACTGGGAATAAATGACCTTGAGCACACACATCTGCATGCATGCGGCTCCTGCAGCTGTTAGCACCTGCTAGCACTACCTGGAAAGCTTAGAGACTCCAGCAAAGTTCAGTGCCCACCTCTCTGGCTCCCTGCTTGCAATCCAGCTGAGATCACGTTGGCATTACGCATAAACCCTGGACGTCATCAGCTCTGCTGTGGCATCTCCTAAGTTAGAATGAAGTGGTCATAGGAGAAGCTGCTAAGATGGCATGATTATAATCATCCACAGCCAAACCAAAGCAATCTCTTTGTCATGAATGTTCCTGGCTCGTGATAGCCAAACAATCAGGATTAAACAGGGAATGGGAGAGACGGATAATAATAATAATAATCCCTCCTTAAGTCCATACATAGCAGCAGATGTGGTAAAAGAAAGCCCTACTGTAGCAGGACTAATTATTAATCTGGTCTTCACCCTAATCCAAAAAGTACTTAAAGATGTTGAGTCCTTGCTTAGCCATTAAGTGCACGGGTGTTGACGGGGAGGTGACTCTCGCTAAGCCTTGGCCTCCTCATCTATAAGAAGGAAGGGAATTCTATCCATTTCACTGTTACCGGAGAGACTGAGGGAGAAAGTGAATAGAGATGCCAGCCACAGAGACGGTTCCTTCAATAACCATTGTGCTTATCATACGAGGGCCTCTGATTCTCCTTCTGTGATGAAGAGAATAGCTTTTCGTCCTAGTCCCTCCAGGCTCTGGAGGACCAAAAGAAAAGATCAATCTGTGAATTTCCCAACCAGCATCATATCAACGCCAAATAAAATAAGGGATGATGGATAAGGGCTTTGGACCTTATAAAACACTGTCATGGCAAGTCTACCTCCCTTACATATCCACACACACACACACCTTTCTACCGTGATAATTCAACCCTGTCCTTCAAAACTTGGCTCAAGCACCAACTCCTCCAGGAAGCCCTCCTGGACTGCCTGATATGAGTTCAGTGGCCTTCCTCTGGCCTCCCAGAACCTCTCACACCACGTGGTGATTGCCTGCTGCATTGTCTGTCATCTCCTCTGGTCTGGAGGGTAAAGGTCAAAGTCTGCATCTTTCCTATTTGCTTCTCGTGGGAGGTATGGCGCCTGGTGCAGTGCGGGCATGCCTCGGTGTTTATCAACAGATTCTGACTGATAACATTTAAGGTGTTCTTAAGGCTTATCTTACTGCTTTCACAAAGTCTTCCCTCATCTCTTTTCCTGACATAATCTTGCTTATTCAGAACAACCCAGAGTATTTTGTCTTCTGTCTTCCTCTCTCATGATACTGGTAGCAAGTCACCTCCCTCTCTGGGCCTGACACAGCAGCAATGCCCAGCACAGGCTGAAGCTATGGGAGATGAGAAGGTGCTTCCAAGGGACTGAGAAAAAGGAGCTACCAGGGGAAACGGCTCTAACTCTTGCTTCATTTCCCCTACGTATCCTTTTCCTGTGGTTCCAGGAACCCATTTTAAATATGTTGTATGTGTGTTTTATTGGTTTTAGAGAGAGAGGAAAGGAGAGGGAGAGAGAGAGAGAAACATCAATGAGAAAGAAACATCGATCAGCTGCCTCCTGCATGCCCCCTAGTGGGGATCAAGCCTGCAACCCTGGGCATGTGCCCTGACTAAGAATTGAACTGGCGACCTCTTGGTTCATGGGAGGACACTCAACAAATAGCCACACTCCTGGCCAGGCCAGGAACCTATTTTAGAGAGGAGTCTGAGCCATGGGATTAAGTCTCAGCCATGCGTTCACTTCCCTCCCTGCCCTGGAATGACTCTCTGAAGGGTTGAATTCTCTTCTGTAGAAGCTAGCCCTTCCTTCCCACTGCTTCCCATGGGTGACACACACGTTGGTGATTTCTCAGCAACTTCTAAGACAGTGGTTCCCAAGCCTCAGTTCTCTGGGATCACCAGAGAACATTCAAAGGTACTTCTCGGCAGCTTCATTCCACAGATTCTGATTTGATCACTGTGCCAGGAGGCCCGCGAGAGCTCTGATTTGCATAGGTCACAGGTGGGACCCCTTTACAGAATAACATACCATTTAGAAACACGAACTAGGTGGTCCCCAGAAAGCCTCTAGCCTATAACTCTATGTGTTTAAGCACATTCTTGGCTCCCGGGCGTGTAGAATCTTAGAAGTCGATGCTGAAATGGCTGTTAGAGGTCAATTGGCCCAGCCCCCTAATTCTCAGATTGAGGCCCAGAGGATATACATGATATGGCAGGACCAGGGCTTGAACCTGGGTCTCCTAACCCAGGTTAGTGCTTCTTCCATTAAGCCAGGTGCCTTCTGGGATAGTGCGTAGCTCTCTGCACCTGGGGATTGGGTGGGGAGGTTCTTGACATCACTTTCAAATGAACTGCTAAGGCTCAGCATGAGTCTTCTCTGAGCACTGCAGAAGCCTACGCCCCCTGTGAGCTTTGGCCAAAGGTGTTCATGGCTATTGTTCAGACAGTCATGAACAGAAAAGTCTGAACTCATCAGAATTAGGAAGGTATCAGACAAGAATGGATTGGAGCCCCAGCTCAACCATTCATGACCTATTGACCTTGGATAGGTCACTTCTACTAGTATGAACTTCAGGTCTCTCATCGGGGCAACTGAGTGGATGAATGCACAGTGATGACAATATTGCCTGGGATAAAAGGTGAGAGTCAGGCTGGCTTCCTCTGACTCCCCACCCCTCACAGCCCATCAGTGATCAAGTCCTGGTGATCCCTAAATCCATTTCTCTCATTCACCCTTTTCTCTCCATCCCCCTGACACTATTTGAGTTCAGGCTACTATTCTTGCTGCAGTGGATGACTGCCATGGTCCCCTGGCTGTCACACCCTCCTTGTCTAACCTTCTCACCAAAGCCAAGTTCCCCTTATTTTTCGTTAATCCTCACCCAAAGATATTTTTGCCATTGCTTTTCAGAGAGAGTGGAAGGGAGGGAGAATGGGGGAGGAGGGAGGAGAGAGAGAGAGCGAGAGAGAGAGAGAGAGAGAGAGAGAGAGAGAGAGAGAGAGAGAGAGAGAGAGAGAGAGAGAAACATTAATGTGAGAGAGACCCGCACGTGTCAGACTGTGGGCAGTGAGCAAACCGGCAGCCCAGGTACATGCCCTTGACTGGGAATGGACACCTTGACCCTTCAGTGCTCAGACTGATGCTCTAACCACCGAGCAATACCAGCCAGGGCCCAAGTCTTCTTTAGAACAGGGACATCTGATACTGTCATCCAATCACTTAAAACTTTCTACCCATCTTGGGATAAATCCAAACTTCTTACCTTGCCCGCCAAGGTCTGGTGTCTGCCTATGTTTCTGGCCTTATTTTTCACCTTCCCAACTCGACCACCGCCATCCTTACATCCCATGCCCGGTCACCCCAGGCCCCTTCAGCTCCTGCAGGAGGCCCTCCCTGACTTCCCCAAGTTCGAGTTAGGACCCATCCAAGTGCTCCCACAGCACTCTGAACTTCTATTATACCCACAGATGCATCGTGACTACCCCTTCACCTGGCTCTGTCCTCCACAAGGGCCATAAGCAGGACCATCTCCATTGTATCCCCAGTGACAAGAACTGTACCAAGCAATTCGGTAGGCCCTTCTTCTTCTTCTTCTTCTTCTTCTTCTTCTTCTTCTTCTTCTTCTTCTTCTTCTTCTTCTTCTCCTCCTTCTTCTTCTTCTTCTTCTTCTTCTTCTTCTTCTTCTTCTTCTTCTTCTTCTTCTTCTTCTTCTTCTTCTTCTTCTTCTTCTTCTTCTTCTTCTTCTTCTTCTTCTTCTTCTTCTTCTTCTTCTTCTTCTTCTTCTTCTTCTTCTTCTTCTTCTTCTTCTTCTTCTTCTTCTTCTTCTTCTTCTTCTTCTTCTTCTTCTTCTTCTTCTTCTTCTTCTTCTTCTTCTTCTTCTTCTTCTTCTTCTTCTTCTTCTTCTTCTTCTTCTTCTTCTTCTTCTTCTTCTTCTTCTTCTTCTTCTTCTTCTTCTTCTTCTTCTTCTTCTTCCCTCCTCCTCCTCCTCCTCCTCCTCTTTCTAACATGCAGATGGATCTGTAAAATGATGTGATATCGATTTAACAGGATTGTCACACAGAGTAAATAAGGACACACATGCACAGCCCTGCACAGTGTCTGTCACTCAGCAGTGATCAATAATCTATAAAATGATTTCCCTTATAATTTTTATATCTCATGTTCTAAGTTCTAGTCCATTGCCTCTAAGCAGTTACTTGGTTTCTCTGGTTCTGTTTCCTTTCCTTTAATTTGATTTTATAGATGTAATCAGACTTCCCCCTTCCTGGCTCACTTCCTCTCCCCTAAGAATCAGGAATTGGGAAGGACATCGTCCTTTTACATCTGTTGCAGGGACCATTTATCAGGCTGTTAGAAAATATTTTATTTGCTCAAGTTCAAAGAAATTCCTTTGAGGTCGGGCCAGCTCCCTTAATGGGCACAGAATGTACATCTCCCCGATCTTAGCACCTGGCGGCCCTGGGGACTCCAATACCTTTGATTCAAGGCTGAGCCCTGCCTGGGTGATGACAGGCAAATTTTCCCCACACCCTGTGCCTCGCCAATATGCAGTCACCCCGAGTGCCGCCAGGAGGGTGGTGGGTGGAGAGTGGGCAGGGCTGCAGTGACTGGGAGGGAAGCTGAAGAAAGATGCTTGCACACACCCTTGCAGCTACTGTCACGCTACTGTGGCTGCCAATCCGGAACCTGGGGCCCTCGGGGGAGAAGCAGGAAAGAAGGAGGAGGCAGGAGAGGGGCTCAGCCTTCCCGCTCCACATCATACTTACTCTCCCAGTTAACCTCCGCTCCCCTGCCTTAGTGTAACGTAAGGGTTCAAAAACTCTCTTCTACAGTCAGGCCCCCACAGTAGCTTTCGAGTCTATACTAGACCACAAGCTGGGGCAGGAGCAGGAGAGAGGTTAGGCACCAACTCTGGGCTGGCCGTGACCAGCAGCCCAGCTCTCACACTCCTGGGCATCCTACCCAGGGAAGTCCATTCCTCTGTCTAGGAAGACTCTGGGGCCCATGATTCCATCCTCAAAAGTGCAGGAGTCACAACTCCCAGATAAAGATATCTGTCAGCTCCACATGAACATGCAGGAGTCGCTACACCAAGAGATCTATCATTTCCACACGAACGTGCCTGCCAATTGCTGCATGGAGCACAGTCCCTGAGCTCCTTTCTCCTTAGACTTTTATCAAGCAACTAATTTATGCAACAAAAAGAAACAAGCCAAGCCTGCCTTCCCAGGAGCTTACCATTTAGCACAGGAAACAGGGCAGATATACTAACAGTCCAAGAGAGAACTGGGTAAATGTTACAACCCAACCCAGGACAGAGATTATGGGAAAAGATTGATTCTGGCTGCAAAGAGCAGAAAGGTTTCACAAAAGAGACCACATCTGCTCCAGACCCTGGAGGAAGGGTTGCATTTTGATGAGCAAAGACTTTCTCGTCGGCTCTGTGGAGGAAGGCTGGGTTAGCCTGACGCGGGAGAAACTCTTCAGGTTCAGGGAGGTTGTGTTCCTGGGCTCTCCTGTTGTTTTGGATACTTCAGTAAAACGGCCGCTGTGCTGTGTGACCTTAGACAGCCACCTATGTCTCTGGGCCTCAGTTTCCTCCTCTTGGTTTGTAAGATCAAATGCAGCTATGCACCCCGTTCCTTTTTCCTCATGAGAGGTGGAAACCCAACACAAGGCTGGAGACATTCTAAATAGAATTTATAATGGGGGTGTTAGTTTCCTTCCGGGATAAACGTATCATCTCCTAGTGAAGTATGGTAGCAACCATCTCAGGTAGAAATTATCGTTTAACTTTAACCCTGCTGTTTGGCTTAACAATAGAAAAGTTATTTTGATTTTCTGAATTGTATACATCATCCCATTTGATTGAATGACTATCCCATTGATTGTTATCTCACTGGTTTTAGAAAGCACATTTTCCTTCACCTGGGAAGGACAGCACAGTTGTCCCAAGGTCAGAGGGCTCTAGACCCAAAACTGTAATTTAGATAACATGCCTAAGTTTAACCCAGGTTACCCAAGGGCTCTAGATAATGTGTTTCTGTAAACTGCTTTTTTGCAAACTAGGTCCCTCATTCCAAACCCTGGGATGTAATCAATACCTTTGTGATTTTTTGCCTATATAACCTTGGAGCTGCGGCCATCTTGTTACTATGAGCTTTGGGGAATGGCCCCTCATAGTCCCGGATTGCAATAAATGTGACTCTTTAATTCGACTTCTTGAGGCGTCCTTCTGTGATTCGTGGGGTACATTACAACACTAGGACTAACATACATTTTTTTTTCTTTCAAAAAAGAAAGAAAGAATAAAAAAAGCTATAGATTTGTACCTGGAAAAAAGTGAGTTACAAAAATTACTACTACATCATCATTTTGAAGAAATTACTATTTTTAAAAGCAGGTCAAAAAAGGCAGACAACCCAACAGAGAAACAGGAAAAAGATTCGAACAAAACCTTCATAGAAGAGGATATCCAAATGGCAAATAAGCATATAGAAAGGTGCTCCCTTCCATTACTCATCAGGAAACACAAACGAAAACCACAATGTAATCATGCCACTCCTCCCCACCTGAATGGGTAAAATGAAAGGGACAGACAATAGCGAATGTTAACAAGGATGTACAGCAACCAAAACTCTCACACATTGCTTGTGGGTGTATAAAACAGAGCAATTCCTTGGAAGAGTGTTTGGCAGCATCTAGTAGAGTTAACATACGCATTGCTGAGTGGACTCAGCAATTCGACTCCCAGATATATACCCAACAGAATTACATACATATGTTCACCAAGAAATATCTATAGAATGTTTATAGCCAAAGACTGGAAGCAACCCAGATTTCCACCAACCCAGAATGGATAAGCAAATTATTGATTACACAACTAGAATATGGCACAATATTAAAAAAGAACAAACTATGCACAGCATCATGGACAATGCTCACCCACATCATGGTGAACAAAAGAAACCAGACACAAAAGAGAACTTGCTCCATGAGTCCATTCATATGAAGCTCAAGAACAGGCAAAACAAATTATATTGTTTGGAGTCACAATAGTGGTTAGCCTTGGGGAGATGGATTCATGAGTGGAAGGGAACACAGGTGGGGCTTTGGGGATTCTGGTAATTTTGTTTTATTTTTCTGGATCTAGGTGGTGTTTACACAGATGTCTTTACTTTGTAAAAATTAATTGAGCTGAATACGAATGATTATGGACTTTTCAGGATGTATGTGATACTTCAATAAAACTAACATTTAAAAACAGTCGGTCAGAACCTGCCATGGCTCCATATCTACACTTCAGACAAGGGAAAACAATTTATGGAAGAAGAATAAGAAGTGGGCATTCTGGTTTCCTTTATATATATTCATATACATATATATGTAAGTCATATCATTTATTGAGTTATAATTTACATACAATAAACTTCACCAATTTTAACTGTAGAATTTGATGGGTTTTAAAAAGTGTCTAATGGTATATCTACCACCACAATGATGAGCTAGAATATTTCCATTACCCCATAAGGGTCCCTTTTCTCTGCAGCTAATCCTGTCTCCCTACGCTTGGCTGCTATGATCTGTTTTGGAACCCTCATTATACAGGGAGCAGTGGCCTGGGAGGCTGCAGGCAGCTTAACAGAAGGAAGATTTCTCCCAAAGCTGGAGTTGATCAAACCCAGTAATGTGCTGAACTCAGAGCAAGTCCGGTTCCTGTCAGAGTGGACAAAGAGAAAGGCAAGACGGCTAGTCATCAGGTGTTTAGAGGAGATCCAGGCAGGAAAATGGACTCAGTGGCTTCTAATGACTATTCCAAACCTAATAGCTCCTGAGAGCTATTGGTCTCGAAAGCTAATCACAATATTTTTCACGAGTAGGACAAATTAAAAAAAAATACATTTGTCAAAGGATACATTTTGCGGCAAGACCAGAATCAATCTCCAGTTAATGGGAGACTAGCGATATAACAAAAACACATGAAACACTTGTAATTAGAAGATAATGAGCCTGCAGTTTTTCTTCATCAATTTTATGAGTGCTTCCAAGCTGTGAAATTAAGGAGGAAGTAGAAGAGATGTTTTCCCAGGCAACTTTTCAGCGCTTGCTAAGACTCTAGCCTCTCCTCTCCAATTAACAGAGTGGATTTGGCGAAACCCACACAATTCAGTCTAATCCAGTGAACCTCAGCTGGGCACGTGCACAACCTCCATCTGTAATGGAGGGAAAGTGCCAACTCTGAGAGCAGAAGGTAAGGCTTGAAGGAGAATGGGCTGCTCACACCGGACCCTAAAGAACAGGCTGATGGTCCGTGATGAGATGCAACAACATGGCACACTTTGGAGAATTTTCCAAAAGCCAGACCTTTTGTTTATTGATTTACGTTGATCTGTTTTGAAAATGAGTGGGCTTATCTGAAGACATTACTGGAAAATGCTGGCTTTGATCCATGTTCTTCAAGAGGCACTATTTCTAAGATGGGTTCTATTTCTAAGAAGGCAAGACTGCTGGGTCTTGCTTTCATCATCTGAAAAATCAAGAAGATTGTCCCAAAACTGGATTTCTCTTGTTGTTCACGGAATTTCAGGAGTAAGTGGGAGCAGGGTGAGGAGCCCCACACCCATTTCACCCATTTCACAGTGGCTCTCCTTTTGCGTCTCAATTGAGTTTCATTTGAATGACAAGTTGAACTACTTTAAAATGTTGACTTAAGTAAGGGCTCACTTAACAAGTCAATGGGGCTGTACTGTATCCAGGGCCTGAGCCTTGAATGACCTGCTCCAAGTACAAGTTCAGGCAAGCTTCCCTGGGAGACCACAATTCATACCTATTGGAGGGATTGAGCACGTCCTGCCCGGCTCCACTGGGAGAAGACTCAGACGCGTGCACCAGTCTCCTCCAGACTTTGCTCCATGCACTTTTTCTCTCCCCTGATTTTGCTTTGTATCCTTCCACTGCAGTGGAATCCTTCCCCTCCTTCCATTTCTTTAGGCCCTCATCCCTTTTGCCTTAGCTTTGATTTTCTGACACTTTAATGTTAACTCTGTAAATCCTGAATTTACTGCTTGGGATTTGAATAAATTTGCCATAAGGAAAACACTCTATGAGCCCTGTGAGTCTTGCTAGTGAATCACTGAGTCTAGGGGTGGTCTTGGGGACCCCTCCACCCCAACCCTGACACAGAGAGTCAGAGATGGACTTCATTATAATGATCCTATCTCTGAAATACGGTTAAAACACTGTTGGGGAAGAGGGAGGATGAAGGGGCCAGAGATGACGAACCTTTGAGCCAGGATGGCCAGTAAAAAACAGCAGATCAGCTGCTGCCTGTTGTGAGAGGGGCGAGTTGCCTATGGAAGAATTGCCTTGCTGGCGCCCTTGGCTGCTTCTCACAGTGCTGGTTACCGTGAGGGGGAGAAGTCCAGCCTGGTGATGCCTTTGGGAGATAAAGGGCCCAACTCTTCCAAGAAGTGAGCTTTAGATGGGCCAAAGAGGTTCAACACTTGCATTTGTCCTTTTCTTAAATGGGAGGGGAAAATCAGTTCCCAGGAGCAAAATGTTAGATAAATTAGAGAAAGAGAGAAAAAAAAAAGAGGGAGTAACGCAGCCATTTCTTGGACCCACCGCCCCCTTGTATCCCAGCCAGGATCTCCTAGCAGCTGTAACATTAACCCTGTAAACCCTGTTTACTGCCTGGTGTTCGAGTACATTTGCAATGAGAAAATAAAGGGTGGGGAGATTTTCTAAATGGCTTTTTGTAGCTATGGCATCTGGATGGAAAAAGTTATATACTTGTCATTTCATCGATGCTAGAGGGGACCATACCCATCAGGGAAACTGCAAAAAAAAAAAAAAATTATTAGTGGGACATAACTTCCTTGTTGTTGTTTTTTTTTTTTTTTGCCACTGATAAGCAAATTAGAATTTAAACCCTTTAGATCTTAAAACAGAATAAGTCTCCATTCTGATGATTTTTACTACGATTTTTGCCTATTGGAGCCTCTGGGAAAAGGCAATTGACATGAAAAAACAGGCACTCATCAGCTGGAAACACACTTGGGAATTTTATAAAGCAGTTTCCAGTAGCTCATGACCTCCTTTTAGGCATGTCAGACCTTGTAAACGCTGACCCTTAGAGACTGATGATTTTCTTGCCTGCTGTGCATGTTTTTGAGTGGGTCAACTACAATTCTAAGAATGACAAGACGGAAAGGGTTTAGGAAAGGCTTGATTATCACCTGGGCTTGGAACCCAGCCCTTTGGCCCTTCAAGCGCCTGCCTTTTCTGCTGCCAAAGAAATGCCTTTGGACTCTTTGGAGCCCTGAATTCATGGCTCCTAATTGCCTGGGCCTGACCGTGAGCTGAAACCTGATAGTATCTGCTAGGAGCCGTTTCAGCCTCAGCTTGAGCTGTGCTGAACTAGGAGCTGGCACAGACCCAGAGCGGGAACCTCAACTCTGGGGCCCATGTAGGTAGAGGGGACTCCTTGGGGGTTTAAACTGTGAGACTGTCCCCATGGAGTCTTGTTAGCATAGGTAGCTAGATATCAAGAAAGAGAGGGAACGAAGGGAATCAGATATTATTAAGCACAAGAAACTAGGGAGCTTGAGTGGGATGATTCTCCTGCTTCGCTAGGAAGTTGCAGCATTCCTGGGCACCCCCGGGATTGCAGCATTGCCCCACCAAGCGGATTAATACTTCTCTCTCCCCCCACCCCCCCATATAGGGAGGAAGGATCGCTTTCCAATCTCCCCAGAACACAAGCAGTCCTTTCGCCCAGACTGTGGGGAGAAGGAATAAACAATAAAGGGGAAATTCCTCTGCCGGTCGCATGCCTAGTAGAAGCCCGGATGGCCCAGGGGGAGGGGAGCACCTGAGCAGGAGGAGCCATGATAGTGACCATCAGGCCTGTGTGTCTAGCCTGGGAAAGGATCGGATTGGATAAGGGACGCAGAGCTTCCGCAGAAGATGTAGGAAATGGGTGGGTTGGGGGAAGGCCCGACACCAATCTGAAAGATTGGGAAATTGATGGGTTTGAGAGTGTCTTGTCCTTCCCAAGCCTGAGATGATATCCAAGCTAACAAAGCTCCATCTCTCACTCTCTCGCTGGGTAACACCGGCTCACCATGCTCTCAGGCATTCTCCCTCCATCGCAGCCATGAGGGCTTAGCAGCTGCCTGTTGCCCGGTGGCCATGGGGCCCCAAGTGCAGGCCCCAAGCGCGGGCTCCAAGTGGGTACAGCAAAGCAGCACACCTGAGCGCAGGCGGAAACACAGGCTAAGCCAACCAGATGGGGACAGGGATTGAACTGGGCTGAACCAACGGCACAGAATGTTTGGACACTGGCCTTTCTTCTGGGAGTGATGAAGAAGACAAGGCTGGACTTCCTTCACAGCGGGGCGGAGCTGCACCTGGGACAGCCTTTTGGGTTTGCTCTACCTACAATAAATCTTACCACCAGACCTCATCCTCACGGTGGGCAAGGACTCCATGTCCCCCGGCAACAGCCTGGCTTGACTGTCTGGGTCACACACGAATGTCCACAGGAAAGGGCTAGGCTCCACGGGACCATTGGAAACCCAGCTACTGATAGGCTCAATCAGTCTGACGGAGGCTGGTTGCATGCTAACTTGAGGTTGATGACTGCTGGTAGCGGTGAGTCCAGGGAGGCCGCATCACAGGGCCCATGACCTCTTCACCCTCTCCTGACAGGCCGGACTCTGACCTCTCCCACCCAGATGCCTCACTGTGTTGCTAGTTGTACTTAGCTCCCGGGTCAGGTACCGTTTGCACCAAGGCCCTGATGGCCCGAGTCCTCTCCTCTCTCCTGGTGCACACACCTTGACTATTAGATGCAGCCCACTCCAGAAAAGGCCGCTCACTGGATAGAAATGTGATGAAAGAGATGGTGGTGGAAAATTCAGGATTTCCTCGCCACCCATTCCCGAACACGAGTACCTGTGGTTCGGTTGTGTAAACCTGCTTTTCTGTGAGAAGGCTCTTGCATACAACCCTTCAGGTGCACGGTTTGGAGAACGATAGGGGGTAATTTTAAAAGGTGACGTCACGATGGCTACATGGGACACATCGAGTTTGCAACACCAAAAACCCCCAGCTCCTGGGGCGGGGGTGGGGGTGGGGGTGCACTAGTGCTGTTTTTCGGAACTGTCCCTGGCTGCTTCCCTCTTCCCTGGGCCTTTCCCAGCTGCTGGAAAGCTTTCAACTCCAATCGACTGCTGAGCCTGTGATCACACCTGACAGTTCTGACTGCAGGACAGCAGGGGAGGCCTGGCTCCTGCACCTCCCACGCAGAACACCCCAGCAGATGCCTCCACACTGAACTGGTGTCATGGACAAGCCAAGCATTTGTAACTGACTGACTGACAGCCTCAGGCAGTCCCTCTGAATCCAGGGACTGAACTGAATTAATTGGAACGAACTGGAAGCCTGTGGTGGGAGTTTCCACGACAGGAGAGCACACGGCAGGAGGGGGAGCCCTGTTAACCACGACTGCCTGTCTAATGTCTGTGCTGCTTGTCAGCTCTTTGCTTCCAGGGCTGTCGTGTGTGCCCGCTGCGTGGCACTCCTCAGCCCAGGAAGGCCAGAGGTCAGCTGCCATCACTGTCCAGAGTCCGGCCGAACCTCAGCGGACGCCTCGGGCCAGAAGAAAGCTCACACGGCAACCTGAGGAGAAAGCCACCTGGTGTCTAAGACAGACCTTGCTGGTTAGTGAGCTCTGATTTCACCGGCTACGCCAACTCCGAAAGGGCACGATGGAGGCCAGTGCTGCAGGGTGGTCTCGCCGTGCTGTGTGGGCTCCTGGCGATGACAGTGTTGCTGTAAGGATGTCTTGGCCAAGGGCTGAGGGGGTGGACTTGGAAAAAAAGAATGAACACAGCAGACCCGAGGCTGCCATTCTTAGAAAAACCTGCTGGCGCCCAGCCCGTGTGGCTCAGTGGTTGAGTGTCGAGCCAGGAACCAAGAGCACCCCCTACTCCACCCCTGGTTCAATTCCCAGTCAGGACATATGCCCAGATTGCGAGTTCCATCCCCTATGGGGGGCGTGCAGGATGCAGATGATTGATGGTTTCTCTCTCATCAATGTTTCTATCTCTCTAGCCCTCTCCCTTCCTCTCTCTCTAAAATAAAATCAATAAAGTATTTTTTTTTTAAAAGAAAGACCGGCTGGCAAGTTTGGCCCTTGGCTGGCATTTGGGAACATGGATGTGGGGAGGGTTCGTACCGTTCCTGAAATGGTGAGTGGTTTACTGTGTTAAGCTGTGATTTACGCTGGACATCTGGGATTTTGGTATGTGCTAGGCAAAGGGTGATATAAATTAAGCCTGAAACATCGCTGGAGGCAAAAATTACAAAACTGAAACTGTCCTACTTCAGGCACATGAGAAGGCAGGGTTCTTTAGACAAGGCAATAAGGCTGGGGAAAATAGAAGGCAGCAGGAAAACAGGAAGACCAAGTATGAGAGGGATTGACTCCAGAAAAAGAAGCCACTGCATGAATCTACGGGAGCTGGGCAGAGCTGTTGAGCACAGAACATGTGGGCATCACTCATTCATAGGGTCTCCAGGAGTCTGACTCAAGTGCACGTAACACACACACACACACACACACACACACACACACACACAGAGGCAGAGGGTGCCTATGTGATTGACCCCCAGTATAAAGCTTTGGACCCCTAGGCTTGAGTGAGCTTTCTTAGTGGACATTTCACATGTGTCCTCACCATTTGTTGCTGGAGTAATTAAGTGTGTCCTGTGTGGCTCTATTGGGAGTCAATGAACACTCCTGAAAGCTTGTGCCTGATGTCCTCTGACCTTTGCCCCATGCACTTTATCTTTGCTCATCTTGCTTTGTGTCCTTTCACTGTAATTAATTATAGCTGTGAGTACAACTATCTGCTAGGTCCTCCTAATAAATCGTTGAACCTGGAGGTGGTCTTGGGGACACCAACACAGGATGAAAAAGGGACAAGAAAGATGAAAGAGATTTGTAGACAGGAAGAAGATGGTACAATACAAAGAAGATGGGGCAAGGGGACATATGAAGGAAATGAGGACAGAGAAAGGAAAAGAATCCGTGTAGTACTAGGTCTGAACTTGGTGGTTACAGGGGCTGTCACACCCAGTGTGGGTTTAAGGGCTCACAAAGCTGTTCAGAGGACAGCCCCAGGGGATGAAATGACCAGCCAGCTCTACTGGGAAACATGAGTATGAATGGTAATAATCCTCTACAGGAAGTACATAGCTACAGGATTTGAGGACTTTTGTTTATTTTGTTGAATTTTGCAGCCACTCTGTGAGGCAGACTGAACAAAGGCTGTTATTGTTCCCAATTCACAGAGCATGTAAAGGCTTCCTGCTCCTGGAGCCAAATTAATTGTCCTGTCTGTTTGCACTTTTTTTTTCAAAAAACAATATTTTTTTTTATTGATTGATTTTAGAGAGGAAGTGAGAGGAAGAGAGAGATAGAAACATCAATGATGAGAGAGAAGCATTAATCGGCTGCCTCCTGCATTCCCTTACTGGGGAATCAAGCCTGCAACCTGAGGAGGAATCCAACCAGTGACCTCTTGGTTCATAGGTCGATGCTCAACCACTGAGTCACACCAGCTGTTTGTCCTTCTTTGATAAAATTTACCATTATTTATGTATGCTTGTTCACTGTGCACATCTGTCTCTTCCACTGGACATTGATTTCCTTAAAGGGGTCTGTCTTGCCTTTGTTTGGGGAAGAGGATAGTCTTTTCTCATGATAAATACATTGTAGAAAGATAATAAAAATAAATATAAATTGCATGTGATCCCTGTTTTAGTAATCTTTGTAACCTACCTAAATCCAAGAATAACCTGGCACATAGTAGGTGTTCAATCAATAATTCTGTTGTCAGCTAAAGGTTCTAGTTATGACAACACCTGCCTCATTGGGGGCTGTCAGGAGGATGAAATGAGATAACGGATATAAGTGAATATTGTAAACTGCAAACCACTTTATAGGTCTAAAATATAATTAGATCTAATTATAATTGTGCATCCTCAACTTTATATTCATTTAAGAAGATGACCGCATTTCCCAAATAAGTTGATGATCCAGTGCTTACAGGGGCTTTGATTCTCCCATTTATAGATAGAAACCTGAGGGTCAGAAAGTTCTAGAGACTTATACAAAGTCACCGAGATATGTTCATACCTATGTGATCTGTGATTTCTCCTCAGAAATGAGATTTGGCTTTCCAATTTGTTCTCACTTAATTTCCAACTAATGTTGTAATGCTTTTAACATCATCAATAGCTTTTTCCATGCTCTCTTCCTTTTTTATTTATTTTATTTCATTATTTTATTTTTTTGTTAATCCTCACCTGGAATATTTTTTTCCCATTGATTTTTAGAGAGAGTGGACAGGAGGGAGGGAAGGAGACAGAGAGAGAAAGAGAGAAACATGGATGTGGAAGAGACACATTGATTGATTTCCTCCCATACATGGGGCCGGGGATCAAACCTGCAACCCAGGTATGTGCCCTTAACTGGGAATTGAACCCGCGATCCTTTGACACTCTAACCACTGAGAAACACAGGCCAGGGCTCTCTTCCTTTTTACTTTTATTTATCAAAATTGTCACAAACCCTTAGCACCCAAAAAGGCATGCTGTCACTTTACAGGGAGATGAAATCAGGCAGACGTGGGTTGGATCTAGGCTCTGCTTCTGAGTAGCCAGGCAACTTTGAGCAAAGGACTGAATTTCCATGAGATTTACTCATCTGCAAAATGGGGACAATACTATCTACTTTCCAAAGTTATGAGGATTAAAGATAATGTATGTGGGGCGCCTAGGCCAGGCCTGGCACCCAATAGGCACTTTATAAATGATCGTTGAATATCATTGTCATTGCTACTATTATTAATCAGTCAAAACAGGAGAAAGAACAACCACAAATTTTGGCTTGGAGAACCCTAGTGAAACTGGCATAGCAGGTCATTTGTGAAACCAACCTCAAAAAAATTTCCCCCCGAGAGACCACACAAATAAAATATTAAAGTCAGCAACTTCCACTTCCGATGAGGCATCGAGTAGGATCAACAGTCTCATGCAGGTGTGAGGTTTCTTTTCAGCATCAGCTTTACTGCCTACCTATGACTCACCAAACCTGGAGATGAGGAATAGCAATGGCCGAATTTGTCATCCCATCTCATGAAAGAGTGTCTGTGGTAAGGACAGACACTATTGGGGTGGGGAGGCCAAATAAAACTTCAATGGAAACAAGGAGGGATGGTCAGAAGAAAGCAATGTAGAGCGGGGAAACACGTCAGCTTGAAATCATGAGTCACGGTGATACATTCTTAACTCAATGATCTCTTTAAAAAGATGCCAATACTTGGGGTCAAACTGCAGTGGATAGAAAATGTGAGGGTAAAAAGAAGCTGTGATCATAACCAGAAAAGGCAGAGGGTCAGCGAGCAGGGAGGGAGCTCAAAGGTCACCTAGTCCAGTGGTTTCCCTGCGGCCACAGGAGTCTTCAGAGATGCTTTGGGGACTCCACAAATCACCAAGTATTTCTTGCTTGATGAACCCATTCAAGCTTTTAATCTGTTTTTGTTGTTGTTGTTCCAGGGCTAAAGATCTAAAAAAACAGGGTGCCTGCTGCTTGATGAACCCATTCAAGCTTTTAATCTGGTTTTTTGTTGTTGTTGTTCCAGGGCTAAAGATCTAAAAAGTAATGCTATACAGCAGTGTCTGTCTTTTATAGAGAGGTCTCTAAAGCCCAGAGAGGATCGTTAACTTGTTTAGAGAAACACAAGGGCAGAGCTAGGTCTTCAACTCATAAATCGTGCTTGCCTACCCCACACAGGAACGTTCGCTAGACACAATAGCTCCAGTTGACATATGGTGCCAGGTGTGGGGCGCTCCCTTCCCCAAACTGAAGAGGTCCTCATGGTGAGGTCCAGAAGGGCTTTAAGACTTGGGGATTGGTGGGTTCCCTCTTTTCACACATGACCTCCTCAGATTGCTCTTCCTTGCTTACAATAGGACAATTCCTTGCTTACAATAGGACAACCTCTTATCCCAACTTCCTGATCCATCCTGCTCTGGCCCAGTCTTCTTTCCGTTTCTACCCTTCACCTTCTTGCCCCTCTGGGCGTGGCCTGGGCCCAGACCCTGTGCAATGAGTGAGAGGAGCTGGACTGCTCTGGTCCCTGTTTAATTGGCTCTCACTGGGACTGGATGGGCTCTATGTCCTAGCAGTGCCCTGAGGCAACTCATCAATTCCATTCATAACAGTCCTCAAGTTCTTAAAACTGGAAGAAAACTGAGACCATCTAATTCAATCCCCTAATTTTGTAGGTAAGGAAACTGAGGATCAAGAAGGCCACAGGTCTTCTATAAAGCCACACAGTGAAACCAGGAATCAAGTTCAGGCCTCTTAATCCAATATCAAAATGTAACACCTAAATCCAACCCCTTTCCTGTAACTACGCCAGTTTAAATCAACACCCACTGTTATGTGCATGTTAGGAAAGGGAGAGATGGAGGACACATGGGGAAGAAGCAGAAACCACGAATTGATCCAAAAGAAATGCAAGGAAGACAGGAAATGAAGGACGCACTCATCACCCTTGAGAAGTTTATAATCCTAAAGAAAAGCTAAGACAAATATATCAAGGCAAAACACGAGTGCTCTCACAACCATGTACACATGTTAGATTCAAGCAAAGGAAGTTCAAGATGCTGCTGGGAAAAGGTTTCAGGGAGGAGGTAATATTTAAAACTGGCGAAATCATTCGACCCTCATTCCAGCTCCTTTCTAGCTGGCACTAGAGGCTAAATGTAAAAAACCTTTTCGACTCCCTTGCACCTGGGGATGGCCAGGCGACTGCTTTCTGTTCATTGAGACACAAACAGGTTTCTTCTAGAGCAGCTTCTACCTCTGCTACCTTTTCTCCCTGCCTGGACCTTGGGTAATGCCTGAACGACAGCAGCTGAACCTCAGGCAGGTGGAGCAGCGAAGGTGGAAGGAGCCTGGTTCTTGGAAGGATTAAGCTGCAGTACCCGCCCGGGACTGCCTGCCCTGAACTTCTTGTTTCATGAGATCAATTAATCCCCATTTGGTTCAGCCAGTGGAGCAGAACTTCCCTTCTGTGCAGCTGAAACCAAGCCTGACCAGTTCACAGGCCTTGGAAAATCAGAATGTCAACAAACAGAGGCCGAGGGCAAGAAAGGTATCAGCAAACATGGCAGGATGGGGAACACTGGGGGCATATTCTGGGCAAAGCAGGAGTGAGGACAGAGGGAGATCAGAAGACAGGTTGAGAAAAGACAGGCAGGCCTGGCTGGTGTGGTTCAGTGGATTGAGCGTCGTCCCACGCACCGAGAGATCACCAGTTGGTTCCCGGTCAGGGCTCATGCTTGGGCTGCAGACTCGATCCCCAGTAGAGGGCACGCAGGAGGCAGCCCATTGATGTTTCTCTCTCTCTCTCTCCCTCTCCCCTCCTCTCAATCTAAAAATCAATAAAAAACATTTTTTAAAAAGAGAGAGAGAGAAAAGACAGGCTGGGGCAGGTGATAGAATACTGGGGGTTGGGGAAAGGGGGCTCATGGTATGCTGTGGACTTCATTCCGCAAGCGGAGAGGGATGGGTGAGAGCAGTGAGCAGCACTGCTCTTGGGGAGTTGATGTTGCTCCTTGGCACTAAGCACTGGTGCCTTGGCCCTGGACAAGCAGGCGGGGTGCTGGTGAGGAGCCTCGGGCGAGAGTGGGTGGCCTATTTCCTTCTAATCTGCAGTGCGTGTGTTGCAATCCTGTTTGCTTAGTAGTTACGTGGAACTTCAGGAACCACAGTACCGCAAACTCGCTCACAGGCGGAAGGCACTGCTCCCACTGTCACTTTCCTCCCACCGGCAAACCACAGCCACAGCCCTCTGGCTTCTAAAGTGTGCCCTGCCTGACAGCAGTGCATTTCAGGCCACAGACATCGTCACCAAGCACGGTCAAAGGCGGGCCCACCAGGGTGGCTCAGTGGGTTGAGCACTGTCCTGTGCACAGAAGGATTGCTGGTTTTTTCCTGGTTGAGGCCCATACCCAGGTTACAGGTTTGATCCCTGGTCGGGGCGTGTGGAAATCAACAGATGGATGCTTCTCTCGTTCTCTCTCCCTTCCTCTCTCTAAACATGTCCTCTGGTGAGGTAAAAAAAAAAAAAAAAGAATGGTCAAAGATGGAAGCAATAAGAAGACAGAGATTGCCCAGCTGGTATGGTTAGCGGTGGAGAGTCGTACTATGATCCAGGAGGTCACAGTTCAATTCCTGGTCAGGGCACATGCCCAGGTTGTGGGCTTGATCCTCAGTAGGGGGCATGCAGGAGATAGCTGATCAATGATTCTCTCTCATAATTGATGTTTCTCTCTCCCTCTCCCTTCCTCTCTCTGAAATCAATAAAAATATATATTATAAAAGAAGACAGGGATTCTTATATATATATGATATATATTTATGTATCATATTATATTATTTATGTATTTATATAATCATAATATAAATATTTGTATATTTAAAAATATATCTATATACACATACACACAAGATCTGAGGGCATTGATAGGGAAATAAAAGTGGGAAAGCTATCCAACCTACGATGGACCTGAACAAGTTTAAGAACCCCCAGCAGCTACGTGAAATAAGTTCTTCCCAGGTCGCACCTGCGTGCGTTTGCTCTGATTCAGACACCTGCGCTTCAGAGGCAGTGGGACACAGGGAGAAATACTGCGTCCAGTCTGCCTCCAGCTAGTTTGAAGGGGAAAACTTTTAAATAAACTACCCCTCCCTAGACTTCAATCTCCCCGTCCACCTACCTAAATGCAGGGGGACGTCTGGACCACAGAAACCATCTTGGGCGTCAGGCTCCCTGTGCAGCCAGCAGAGGGCCCCGCTCTCTCCACATCTAAAAGGCTCGGTTCTGAGTCCCCAGCTAGTTCCTTGATGCCTGGAATCCTGTTTTCTCCGCAGTCAGGGTCTGTGCATGTAGCAGAAACTCAATAAACCCTTCCTGAATGGATAAGTGAGGTGGCAGTGAATGGATAAGGGTTTTAGGCGACAATTTAGAAGCTCTGGGACCACGGGTGGCAATTAACTGGCACCAGAGTGGTAGCATTCCCAGGTCCCAGGCTAGTCAGTGTGAGGAGAGAGAGGATGGTCAGTGCAGTTTTTCAACTACTTTCCATAGAACTGGACCCACCAGTGGTTGTTCACATTTTGAGAAAAAGGTCCTCTGGACACAAAAGATTAAGAAGTTTGCTAACTTTGCCCCTCACTTCACTCACCTTGCCCTGGGAATTAATCAGCCTGGTAAAGGTTCTGAGAAGCCCTAGAAGTAAAGCTATCTGGTTCATTTCATGTAACATCGATCAGCTGCCTCCGGCACAACCCCGGTAGGGGGTTGTGAGATGTCCTAGAAGTAAAGCTATTTGGTTAATTTCATGTAACCTAGAATTCCTCAAACTTTTTCTTTCTTTTTTTAAATATTTATTTTTATTGATTTTTTTTACAGAGAAGAAGGGAGAGGGATAGAGAGTTAGAAACATCGATGAGAGAGAAACATCGATCAGCTGCCTCCTGCACACCCCCTACCGGGGTTGTGCCCGCAACCAAGGTACATGCCCTTGACCAGAATCGAACCTGGGACCCTTCAGTCCACAGGCCAACGCTCTATCCACTGAGCCAAACCAGTCAGGGCAAATTCCTCAAACTTTTTGCTCCACTGAACCTGTTTTTGGAGCACACCTATAAGCATGACTAGAGCTTGAGAAACTGACTTCATGTAAGAGAAAGTTTTCACTTACAAACCCCATTGAGAATAGGGTTAGCAAGTAGAACGCATAAACAAATGGACAGGGCAAGGAAGTGAGGGAAGAAGAAAGAATTCAGGCCACTATCATTATAGTTATCATCTCCTTCAGTGAGCATCTACTCACCATCACAGATTATCTGCTACTTGTCAAACGCAGGAGATTTAAAGATAAATAAGGCAGAGTCCCCTCTCTCCATGGGAGCCCTGCCTAAAGGGCAGAGAAAGTAAGTACAGAATAATGTGCCCAGTATCCAGGAGGGAGGGACCTGGGAAAAATGGAAACTGGACCTTGAGTAATAAAAATAACAACTTTAATAATAAGACATAATGCTTAGCATGTACCAAGTACTGTTCTAAGCACTTTACATATACAGAGTGTCCCCCCAAAATGTATACACACTTGCCCTGGCCGGCGGGGTTCAGTTGGTTGGGCATCATCCATGCACCAAAAGGTTGTCGATTCAATTCCCAGTCAGGGCACATGACTGGGTTTCGGGCTTGATCTCCGGTAGGGGGCATGCAGGAGGCAGTGATCCATGTTATGCTTTCACATTGATGTTTCTCTCTCCCTCTCCCTCTCCCTCTCCCTTCTTCTCTCTAAAAAAAAAATCAATCAAAAATATTTTTTAAAAGGATGCACACTTTAACAGCTGATAGCTCAATTTTGAAAATGAAATGTAAATTAATAAACACTGCCTTTATAATTATTCAAAGTGTGTGTATACATTTTTGGGGGACACCCTATATTAACTCACTTAAACCCCACAACAATCTTACCAGGTACCCTTAGTACCTGCATTTGCAACTGAGGTCAGTGAAGCTTAGAGAGGTTAAGTAACTTGCCCAAAATCACACAGCTAGAAACGTGGCATGGTCAGGATTTAAATTCCCGTGGCCTGGCTTCACAGTGCATCTTTACAGCACTAGGCTGTGCTGCTCGGCTGGAGATGAGCAGTATATTGAAGGACGGAAACCTTCCGGGCAAAGGGAATAAGGAGCAGCAAGTCGTGCTGTGTGTATGAAACACAGAGTACCTGGGGGAGAAACAGCAGGTAAGGGTGGACAGGCAGGTTGCAATCAGAGTTAAAAATTATGACAACTCTCAAAACTATACCAGAAAGTCTGATTGCATCCTGTGGACTTGGGTCCTCAGACCTTCCCGCTAATGTCCTTTAGGCAAGGAAGGAAGACATGAGCCTTTAGGGCAGCCTGGGAGTGTAGCTTGAAGAAGCCTGCGTGAATTTCTTTTGAAGTCCTCTACCACCACCTGTCAAATTCATGAGAATTTCATCCTTTATACCATAAGAGAAGTGTGTTCTTTTAATATAAGACATTTTAATCACCAGTTCAATGATCATTTTTCTACATGGACCCCCAGGAGGCCTGCTTGAATCCCCCCAGTCCCAGCTGGAGGCACAGCTGGGAACAATGGAAGTCATTTAAGTGCCTGAGCCAGGGGAGGTCCCCATCATCTCTGTGTCTTCAAAGATAACTCTTCAGAACAGCAAGATCCTAGAAATAACTTAAATATTCATCAAGACAGAGCTGGTTAAATAAATTACACTCGCGGAATACAATGCTCTGTTAGTGTAAAAATAAAATACGGAAGAGCTCAGCACGTACAGGTGGGGAAAGCTCTCTGAAGGAGCGTGTTAAGTGAGAAAAGCCAAGTGTGGACCCGTGTGTACGATGCATTCCTAGTTCTGTGGGAGGTGTAGAAAGCCTGCGTTTTCCGGCGTTTCAGGCAGAGGAACCTTCTGGAAGGGTACACAACACACTGTTGTACCTCTGGGGAAGGGCACTGGGAACACAGAGTGAGATAACTTATTTTCCATTATCTACTCTTCAGTACTATTTGAAGTTTTACCATGTGCTCCAGTTACTTTTTCAAATAAAAGAAATTGTTTAGTGAGTCTTAAGCTGCTTCAAAACAGAAAGTGAAAAATAATAGTTCCAAAGGAAAAGACAAACTGAAGAGGGCTGGCAGCAGACGGATGGAGGATGAGAAAAACACAGGAGTGGTTTTCGAGAAAGATCCGGTGGAGAGCGAACGCCTGCCCTAATGGAAGATGACGGAACTTGAACCCAGGAAGTGGTTGTGGGACTAAGGAAGATGTTTGAGGGATGTGTGAGCCAGAGAAACTACTCGTTAGTTGTGGGAGGTAGAAGAGAGGGTGAAGTTAAGAATAAGTTTGGTGACATGGAGGAGCTGTTCACTTAAGAGAACACACACAAGAAAGAGTCAGAATGCCGGGGGAGACCGACTTCAGGTGGGAGGTATCTCAGGACCTTCAGGCAGACGTGGGCCTTGGCTGAATTCTGGAACTCGACTGGCAAACAGTTCCCGGCACCGATACGAAACGTCCCCTGGATGACAAGGTGGCTCCCTCTGCCGAACCTCTGCAAACAGTAGGAATACCTGTTTTCCTTCTGGAAGTCTGACATTCTGGTACGTGCTGAGCAGAGGGTGTCTATGTGACCAGCCCCCGTAAAAACCTTAAGCACGAAGTCTTGAATGAGTTGCCCTGGTCGGCAGTGTTTGACATGTGTCGCCACAGTTCCTTGCTGGGGAAGTTCAGCATATCCTTTGTCTTCTTTCCCTGTAATAGAGCTTAGTCACGATCTGTCTATGTGCTGAGGCCTGTGCCTCCCCGGGGAGCGGACCTTGGAAGCTTGCTCCTGGTTCCCTGGACTCCACCCCGTGTACCTTTCCCTGTGTCAAAACAATGGACAGGAGCCACTCCACCTGGAGCTGTTGATCCGGAGGAGCTGCCTTGCCGTGGTACTTCTCAAACCTTTGGAATGTTAAAACTGGACAAAAATAACCTTCCACGGGGCCAAAAGCAGCACTGGGTCCCAAACAACTGACTACCAGACTGACAGATAAGGACATTCTTTAGAATCAGGGTCACGATTTTTGCTTGCCTATATCTGTAGAAATTCCTCCCTTAGCTTATTAACACCCGTAGGAATCCCTTCCTTCCAATCATGTAATTAATCCCTCTTGCCTTCCCTCCTAATCAGAACACTATTTGGCTTTCTGCCTGCATCAGTGCTTCCGAAATACGCCGTCATGGATCCTGCTTTGTCTTCCTTCCCTGTAATAGATCTTAGTCATGATCTATCTATGTGCTGAGTCCCGTGAGCCCTTCAGCAAATTACCAAACCCAGGGATGGTCGTGGGGACCCCTGACACATCTTTCCCGCAGGTAGCGGTGAGGTGAGAGATACTCAGAAATCTAAATCTGCATGGCCTCTCTGTACTCCTCCCCATCCTTTAATCTCTCTGTCACATGAAGACATAACATTAAATGTTCATTTTACAAAAACATTTGATGTTCTCAGAGGAAAAGGTTAGCTGTGTTCCTACAGCCACGCCTGTCTAGCTGCTCATCTACAGGCACTTGAACAAGAGGCGTGGCGATGACCGCATGGTCTCTGAGTGCCCCTTCTTCTGACTCTGCGATTGCTCCCTATTGGAATGGTTGGGATTCTCCTGAGACATATTCCAACAGAGGAAACAAAGGCTGATGGTCACAAAGCCTGTAAAAGGAGGTGCAGGGTGAGTCTTTCACCCCTGGCCAGAATCCCAAGAAACCCCAATTCACATGTGATGAGTCAAGAGTGACGCACCACGGGATTTTGGTCTCTATTGTCCCCAAGCTGTCCAATTCAGGAATCTGCTCATTCTCCCAGCCAGGCCCTGGCTCCAGGGGTCTCAGTCATAAAGGTGTGTCTCAGGGAGGAGCTGTTAGGGCCAGCAAGGGGCCCTTTGCTCTGGAAACCATCAAAATCCCAAAGTACTAAGCCATGCTTCTCTGAGAGATGGGGGTGAGGGTGTGTGATGGCCTTTTTGTGCTACAAGTCATAGTTTTTGTTGCTGCCACACCTTATAAGATACTATCGTGATCTGGGTAGAAAAATGAGGCCCGACAAGCCCTTCACTGTCAATTCCCCATCATCTGAGGGACTAACCTCTATCTCAGAGCTTTACCATTGGCCACATAGTCTTTTTTATTTTATTAACCTTTCCCGAACACTGACTCCTCCCAGGAAAATGATCTGGGTAGAAAAATGAGGCCCAACAAGCCCTTCACTGTCAATTCCCCGTCATCTGAGGGACTAACCTCTATCTCAGAGCTCTACCATTGACCACATAGTCTTTTTTTTATTATTATTATTAACCTTTCCCGAACACTGACTCCTCCCAGGAAAACATAGCATCACCAGTCTTGAAAGTAACAGCTCTACTCACCCACAGATGAGAGAGCTTATTGGGTTACAAAGAGCACAGCAAGAGTATTGCTCAGACACAATTCATACATATATGTATAACTAGGTAACTGATTTTCCTATACACTTATAAAGACCATCTAGGTCTTTGTCTCTTTCTTTCTTTCTTTCTTTCTTTCTTTCTTTCTTCTTTCTTTCTTTCTTTCTTTCCTTCCTTCCTTCCTTCCTTCTTTCTTTCCTGAGAATCCTTGGTCTTTGCTATAGTTATCTGAGTCTAACCTTGCTTATCTGAGTTTTCCTCTTGGCAGTTTATGAAGAAATCTCTATTTTCTTCTTAGTTCCACCCAAATTGTATTTCTATACAAATTAGAATATTCCCTCTATGGTCCATTGCCTTGCAGAAGCAACCAGATTTCTGAATGGTTAACATCCTTAAAGGCTTGATTTCAAATGTCACCTGTGGACTTTGAATGGGTTACATAATCTTTCTGGGCCTCCTGTTCCTCACCTGTAAAACAGCGAGGGGCTATGAGGAGTAAATATAACAATCTATGAGCCAAACTTAGCCTTATGCCTTTCCCTTAGCAAGGGTGCAATAAAGGTAGTAGTTGCTGCTGTTGTTATTATTATTAGTCTTGCCACAGCGAAGGATTTCTCCAATTCTCCTTATAATCAGGTTTGACAAGCCCCCACACTGACAAAAAGTATTGACTTTTTTCTCCCATTTCTCTCTCACCTTTTATTAACTCATTACTTGTTTCTCTTTTCCTCTTATAGATTCTTCTTCAAGACATCTGAGTCCTATAGGCAAAAGGTAAACCTTTTACCCAGGTTTAGCAATCTTTATCGTAAGTATACCCTTGGTACTTCCTCCTCACCCATCTATCTTAACACTTAGTCATTCAGCATGTATTCAGAGAGAAGTTTCCAAACTACAGGCAGCATTTTCATGTCAGATAGAACACATTAAAGTTCTCTTCATATGAGACACAAGATGCCAATAAACTAATGAGGGCTCCTAGAAAAAGGTTTGCTTTCTGATTTAGTTCTGGATTTTGTAATACTTATAGCAAAGATATGTGGTTGCTTGAGGTACCTGAACGACCACTCTTCTGTCTTGGTCATGAGCTACATGCCATCTAGATGCTTTTTTCCTCCTGAGGTTCTAGTCAAGCCCCACTGCTTCTGCAGAATAACAATGGTCATAGAGCATATTGTCTAGTTTTGTGGGTTTTTGGTAAAAAGTATGAAACCCCATCACAAAGCCAGGGTAGTTCTAAGGAGAGGCAAAAGAGGGTATTTAAATATCAAATCCAAGAAGCAGAACAGGTTTAGACATCAGGGAAATGCAAATCAAAACCACAATGAGATACCACTTCACACCCACCATTATACTATGGCTATAATCAAAAAGACAGATAACAAGTGTCTGTCAGGGTGAAGAAATTGAGAACCTCAGACAATGCTGGTGGGATGTGAAATGGTGCAATTAGCAGTTCCTCAAAAGGTTAAACATGGAGTTATCATATATATGATCCAGCAATTCCACTCCTAGGCATATACCCAAGAGAACTGGAAACATATGTCCACACAAAAACTTGTACATGAATATTCATAGTAGCGTTATTCATCATAGCCAGAAAAATAATAATAACTCAAATGTTCATGAACTCATGAATGGATAAATAAAATGTGGTATATCCATATAATGTAATGTTATTGCCAAATAGTTGCTAAAACATGGACGAACCTTGAAAACATTATGCTAAGTGAAAGAAGCCAGTCACAAAAGACCACATATTGCCTGATTTCTTTTACAGGAAATGTGCAGAATAGGCAAATCTATAAAGACAGAAAGTAGAGTAGTGGTTGCCTAGGGCTGAGGAGGGTTGGAGGAAAATGGGAGTGACTGCTAATAGGCATAGGATTTCTTTTTAGGAGGATGAAATGTTCTAAAATGGATTGTGGTAATGGTTGCGCAACTCTGTGAATACACTAAAAGAAAATAAGAAGAAGCATTGAGTTATATGCTTTAACTTGGTGAATTGTATGTATGTCAATTATATCTTAATAAAGTGGTTATATTATAAATAGATAGATAGATAGATAGATAGATAGATAGATGAATAAATAAATTGTACAGGGTCTTACCTTGATAAGCAAAACTAAAGACTGGGGTGAAAAGCTAGTTCTAGTAACTGCAAACTGTAGGCAAGCTTTATTTTTGGTGTAAAACTGGTAGTACCTGCTCTAAGGAAGGCATTCTAAGAAAAACCGAACTTTCAAAAACAGATAAAAGTGGATCGTCTAAACAGATAAACTTCAATATCACCTTCCCAGGGCTACTTTCAATTATTCTGTAAGCCAATTGGGATTGCTCAGGAATAATATTTATGAGGCAAAAGCTAAATGTGTAACCAAAGTAAAGATGCTATTGACAAACTGTGTACTCCACACCCTGGAAACAACACCTAGGTTATTTTAATCCCTGCCTGGGAGTTGTTTACAGTGTCTGATTTAGCAGTGCCTGTAGCATGGCAACTTGAATCAGCTTAGCCATCTGTCTCGAAAGTCCTCAGTTCGCCTCTTACCATGAGCAGCAAAAGTAAAGAATGTTGTTCCTATACCCAGTAATAACCAACTAAAAAAATAAATAGAGCCCTATTGATAATGGCAACACACAATGTGTGACACCGTATACAGGTGTTACTGAAGAACATAAAATACTTGAATAAAAGGAGCACTATTTCATGTTCCCAGATGAGAAGACTGAGTATTGAAAACAAATCAATCTCCTCCAAATTATTCCATAGGTTCTATATAAATCCAATGAAAATTCCAGCAAAAGCACGTGTGTGTGAGAATGTGTACATGTGTGAGAATGTGTGCACTTGCATGTACACAGGTACTTTTGCAGGGGTTAGGAACACAATCTGGACAACTTGATTCTCAAGTGTTCCTGGATGAGATTATAGCCAAAATTTTTTTGAAAAACACAAGAAAATCTGGTGTGTGATAAAGGAACATTTTCTATAGAATTAGGGAAACAGAAGAAAGTCCAGAAGTAGATCCTCGTATTTCTAAGACATTTGTAAGTAATATGGGGACAAACGACCAATGTGAGAGGCCGTAGGCTGGCCAGCTGCTGGGAAGGCCCTGGGCTGGAAAGCTTCTCTAGTACATGGAAAGCTCTTATGTTCAATTGAAAAGTCTTAGGTCTAAGATACAGCTAATATGATAACAAAAATGTATACATCAAGACCCCTAGACATCATGTCTAGATTGACCGTTAGAGTAAATAGTGTAGGGTAGGGCTGGGAGCTACTGTAGTAATGACATGTCTTCCCACAGTATTAGGAATAAAAGTTTGAGTAGAGGAGATACAGAAGATCTCTCTAATCCTAACCTCTGCAACCCTAGGTGAGCCTCAGGGGGATAAGGTGGGCCATAGGGAGCAGCTGTGAAAACGTTCCATTGAGTACTCTTTACCCGAGTGCACTTAATGCTTGCCCTCCCCGACTCCATGTCTGCAGGGAGAGCATTCAGTGCATTCAGGTAAAGGGCACTTGGCCTCCTACAACTCTCCATTTGGAAAAGTGCAAACTTAGATCTCATCCTTATTCTATACACAAAAATTAATTCCAAAGAAATTAACATTCTAATGTAACAATTCGACTTCTAGGAATCTCACCTATTGAAATACTCATTAAAAATGTATCAAGATAGCCCGGCTGGCATGGCTCAGTGGTTGAATGTCAACCTATGAACCAGGAGGTCACAGTTAGATTACCAGTCAGGGCACATACCCAGGTTATGGGCTCGATTCCCAGTAGGGGTTGTGTAGGAGGCAGCCGATCAATGATTCTCTCTCATTGTTGATGTTTCTATCTCTCTCTCCCTCTCCTTTCCTCTCTGAAATCAATATATATATTTAAAAATGTATCAAGATATATGTAAAAGAATAGTCATTACAGCAATACTTCTGTTGGCATTGACCAAAGAGTAGAACATAGTGGTCATGATAATAGCTAATATAGGTGAGAACTTACTATGAGTCTGGCTTTGCTTGAAGTCTTTACGTGGAGTCCCTGATTTGAACTTCACAACAACCCCATGAGCTGGTGGTATTATTAGTTCCATTTTCAGACAGGGAAGTAGTGGCACAGAGAGGTTATTATACAATTGGAGGTCACATCACAGGGGTTGACTAGATATCTGGCTCCAAAGCTCTCTCTCATAACCAATACTCTTTACTGCCTCAACCCAAATGTCCATTGTTCATTCATCATTCATTAATTCAAAATGTATTACTTGAACATTATCATGTTCTAGGCACTGTTCTAAGCATAGGAAAGGCAGTGAACAAAAGAAGATATAGTACCTCCCCTCATTGAGCTTAGAGTCTAATGGGGGGACAAAGACACACAAAAAATGTGTAACTATAAACTATGATGAGCGCAAGACAGGAAGGACATACAGTGTTTGCTTAGAGACAATTTAATAGGTCACACAATGACAACCAGGGTGTGGGGAAGGCTTTCTAAGGAAGTAACATCAGTGCTGAGAATGGTCAGGGAGGAGGCTGGAGCAGGTGTGTGTGTATACAGCAACTTTGTGCAATGATCCTATGGCAGGAGGGAATGTGGCGTAATCAGTTATGCCAGTAACTACTACACGCACTATTTTAGAACCCTGGCTTCTGAGAATCCTACACCTGTCAACGTCGCAGCCAGAGAATCCTGGAGCCTGATTGGGTGGAGGGCTCTGGAAGATCGGGCCATGTTAGGAGTATATGCCTTTAGGTGGGGAGGGAAGGAGGAGCAGACAGTCCCAACTGCTGAGCTGGGGCTCTGCATTCTTCCCATGCAAGCAGCGCCTTTGGTAATACTTTGGTAACACACACAGGCAGGTTGGAATGAGTCTGATCTGGTCTAGAGGGAGGCCATTCCTTGTGACCAGGCCTGCAAACATGTTCCCCTCCAGAAAGGAGAGAAAAATCAGACAGGCACAAACAAATGACCAGAAACAGAACTCAGTTTTAGAGGCACTATGCCCTGGGCACAGCTGGGGAGAACTGGCTGCTCCCCAGGGTCAGATACAATCACTCCTTCACCCCTCCTCCCACCCCCTGGAAAGCAAGCTTCCCAGACTCACTCATTCATTCCATAAGCAATTCGTAGGAGTAAGGCACAGACTTGCGTGCTGTGGGCAATACGAAGAAATAGTTTTATATATCTCAAAGGGCCTCAAATCCCTTTTGGAATATGAAGCAGTATAAATGCACATAACAGTTTGAAAAAGCAAGGCATACACACAAAAAAATATCAAATTCTATACAAGATATATTGTGACCATAACCATCTAAAACAAACCACCCAAAATACCATAAGCAGTCAAAGGTCTAGGAAGAAATATTTGTTAAATTATGTTTTGCCTCTAAATGTGGAAGTATATAAGGTTTTCCCTACTTTTTTAATAGTTCCTAAAGTTTTAAAATAAACACAGATATTTTTGATGATAAAAGTTTATTCAAATCCATTTATCAATTCAATAGATATTCATTGAGCACCTCTTGCACCAGGCAGGGTTTTAGGCACTAGGGATCCAACAGTATGTGTGTTTGACATCTCATCTCGAGGATTAGGAAGGGGCGGTGTGGCAGAGGGAGGGAGGGAGGAGGGAGGGAAGAAGGAAGGAGATTATAGGGTAGCAGGATCATGTAGGCCCTTATGGAGCATGAAAAGATTATGGATTTTATTCTAAATGGAGCTGAATAAAACACTAAACAATAGTTAAATGCCCTTGCAGGAGAAAGAGCAAACCAGTAAGTGATTGCATGGCTTCAATATTACAATAAGGGCTTCAGAGGAGGGTGAGAACGCTGTAGGGGCGAGGAAGATTATAGGGTAGCAGGATCATGTAGGCCCTTATGGAGCATGAAAAGATTATGGATTTTATTCTAAATGGAGCTGAATAAAACACTAAACAATAGTTAAATGCCCTTGCAGGAGAAAGAGCAAACCAGTAAGTGATTGCATGGCTTCAATATTACAATAAGGGCTTCAGAGGAGGGTGAGAACGCTGTAGGGGCAGCCAGGAAGGCTCACAGGGGCAGTAAACAGCAAGCTGCACCAGAAGGAAGGAGAGGATTCTCAGAGACAGAGGAGGGAGGCCATGCTGGGCGGAGGCCACCTATTTCATCACAGTCTTTTCTTTAACAGAATCAAGGCCCAAAGCTCACCTTACAAGTACATATTTTAAAGAGGAGACTCTGTGCTGATCATGGGCAGACCTTTTACTTGAAATAAAAATATGCCAAAAATGATGTCAGGAAACTGTCAAGATCTTGTCTGATATACTTGTTCCCGTAAGAATTTAGAGTGTGTGAAACCTCCTGGCTCTTATGAAACATTTACATTTGGGAGGAAAAGGAAATTCTACTCAGAGAGCAGCCCAGAGTTTTTGTGAACCTATGGAACAGCGAGGAAGAGCTTTCAAGTTCCTTTCCCCGCTCTGCTCTCTTACCTGCTAAGTGGGACCTGCCCGGCCATCAACTACAGGCTGTTGATTGAACACAACACAACCATCAGCCACGTGTTCTGAAAAGGCTAATGGGGCTTGGCTCCCCAAGTCATTATCCAAGGGTACAATTTTAGGGTACTTCGGAGACAGGTAAAGTGCCAGGCACAATATCGAGTCAACTGTGAGGGTCATTCAACAAGAAATTGCTGCGTGAGGGGCACGGGAAGCCGGGAGGAGGCCAAGGTGCTCTTACAGAGTAAGTGAGGAGCTCTTGTTTGACATTCTCCCCCTCCACCACCATCACCAAAAGGAAGGGGGACCTGAGCTCAGCATCTCTGACCCCCAACCCAGCAACAGAAGACAGCCCAGGTAGCTCATTCTGTCCTAGATCTGCAAGAATGCCTCCAACTGCACCTGGTGAGCCTGGCAGTACTGACAGGGGCTAGACTGGGAGTCACGCTGGGAAATCAATGCAGCCAGGGCTTCTCCCCTGGCCTGAGACTTCCATCCACTCCCAGGGTGCAGCCAGGGCAGGTGCTCTGCTTCTCCCCTGGCCTGAGACTTCCATCCACTCCCAGGAGATACTGAGGTGCTGGGTGCTCCTGTGAGGAAGGACTCTGATACCATAAGGAGCCTCTTTGCCCCCAGGGGCCTGTAACCCCGTTCCCCCTCTCAGAGAGGAGGGTAACCAGGTGACACAGACAAGAGGGATTATGCCACAGCAAGTGCTTGGCCTAAGAAGCCTCTTTGTCCCGTGGGCCTGAGACTCCCCTCCCTGACTAAGAGACCCAATGGCCACAGTCTGGGAAGAACCCTCTTCCTCTAACCAGCAGGGGCCTGTGGGAGCCCCAGCAGGACCAGATAAACCAAACAGACCGAAAAACATGGCAAAGGCTCTGAAAATTAAACTGTCATTGAAGCCACAGCCCTCCAAAGTAGGGCAGGACCTGCATGCCAACCCTAAGCACCGTGAATGCCTGCTAAGATAGACAATTTAAATAGGACCCTCCACCCTACCCCAGGTGTCCTAACATAATAGACAACAATTTTTTTTTAAAAAAAGTATCCATTATACCAAAGACCAAGAACATCACAATTTGAATTGAGAAATGACAGTTAATCTAATGATGCCAATCAAGATGAATTCGATGGCAGAATTATCTGACAAGGATTTTAAAGCAACTATAATAAAAATGCTTCAACCACCAATTACAAACTCTCTTGAAACAAATGAAAAAGTAGGAAACTCTTGGCAAGAAATAAAAATTCTAAAAAAGAACCAGTGAAAAATGACAGAACTGAAACATGTAATAACAAAAATAATAATCTCACTGCATGGTCTCAATATTAGGAAGGAGATGACAGGATAGAGACAGTGAACTTGAGGACAGACCAATAGAATTTAATAAAAGTGAAAATAGACCGACAGGGCCTCGGGGCTGGTGGAACAATAACGAAAAGCCAACATTCATCATTGGAGTCCCAGGAGGAAAAAAGGAGAGGGGCTAAAAGAATATTCAGAAAAATAATAGCTGAAAACTTTCCAAAACTTACAAACACACACCTTCAGATTCAAGAAGCAGAGTGAACCCCACAGAGAATAAATCTAAGGAAATTCACACCAGGACACAGGGTAATAAAACTTCTAAAAACTAAAGACAAACAAAACATTTTGAAAGCATCCAGGGGGGAATGAAGCATTACCTGTAAGGGAACACCAATTTGAATGACAGGCTTTTCTCATCTAAATCCATGGAGACCAGGAGAAGCGGCACACCATCTTTTAAGTGCAAAAAGAAGGGTTAGCTGTGAATTCTCTGTCTAGCAAAATTATTCTTGGTGAATATAGGGGGAAATAAAGCTATTCTCAGACAAAGGAAAGTGAAAAGAATTCGACACCAGCACATATGTGGCGAAAGGAAGTTCTTTAAGTAGAAAAGAAGTGTTAAAAGAAGAAATCTTAGAGTATCGGGAAGAAAGAAGGGACAATGGAAACAAAAGAAAAACATAAGCATTGTACACAGATCATTAAAGTTGGAAGAAACCTTAGAGGTCATTTATCCCAGCCTTGCCCTGCTATAGTATTTCTTTTGATCTAGAAAAAAAAAAAAAAAAAA
>NW_005367209.1:7524037-7528145 GCF_000412655.1 Myotis brandtii
CTAGCGCTGTGATGTCTAACAAGGGGGCAAAGAAAAGGGGCTCACTCCTTTTAGAAGCCATCAAGGTCAATGCTCAGTGTGAGGAAAAAATAGTTGAGACCATGACTTTAGCTTACATTCCAACAGTCATGCCAGAGAGCTCGCTGCCTCCCTTATTTCTTGGCAACCTGTTATAAAGTTCTTCCTCATAAAATGAGCACCCTTGTTCAATGTTGTAAGTAGTCCCATTAGGACGAAGTCTTGAGACGATGACAACATGCATAAAATGTTCACAACCACTCAGCCAGCAAATCAGAAAGACAGGTGATTGGTGGCCATGGAAACAAAAGTCAATCTACCAAGGAAGAGGGGAGAGAAAGGATATAAAGGCGTGAGTCCCCGAGAGTGGCATTTAGCTGCTGAACCAATGCTGCCAACTACCCAATTCAGATCTCTTGTCGGAAGAAAAAAAAACACCAACCTGCTTTTTTAAAGGACACTTTCGGTGGTGTTCTTGCACACGTTTCTAACTGACAGAAGTTAAGTTACCAAGACAGACAGACGTGTGGCCCTCAGCCAGCAAGCGTGCAGCCTACACAGCTGGCTTCACTCTTCCAGACTCAGCCCACTCTCTTCTCCCTCCGTTCCTCCCCAGCTCCTGCGAGGCCCATATGGGAACAATCTCCTTTCCCTGGAGGTCAAGACCCAAAAGACCGAGTTGAAAACTTTAGGTCCCTGCAGCTGTTTCCATTTTCAGTCTGGAGAACACACACCAGTTAGACACCGACCAAACTGGTGACTGGAATGCTGATGGCAGGTCACACGCTTTCTCCTCTGAGGGGAAGTAGTCAAGTCCACCAAGAGCTGAAGGACAACACGTCAGTTATATGAAACCACTATATCTATCAGAGGAGACACTCAAGTCCCCACAAGTCTTCCCCAGTAAACAACCCCAGTGCAACCTCAGAGACTCTGCACAGCTATCCCCTCTGCTGGGTTCTTCCACCAATTTTCAACTTCACTTCCTTCTGGTCTCTGTTCATGTGTCATCTCTTCGGAGAGGCACTACATGGATGCATCTTGTTGTCTGCCTCCTCCTACTAGAATATAAGTTATTAATAAGCTTCCTTTTGTTGTGTGCCCAGCACCCTAGGATAGTGTCTGGGAACGTGCTGAATGAACAAATAAACATTTGCTCGAAGCCTGTGTGTGATGATTGTATTGACTTGCTGTCAAAAGTTTCTGTTGGAAACTTGCTCCTCAATGTTCCAAAGATGTCACAGAGCTCACTCTGATGGAACCTGAGGTAGGATGCCCAGGCTCTGCCCATTCAGGTAGCTCTTCACTCCAAAAAGCAACTCCTGGTGGAGGTGGGGGGGGGGCCTTGGAACCCTAAAAAAACCCTAAACAAGCACTGGATTAGATGATTTCCACCTAAAGGCTTCTCTAACCTAAAAAGTTAGATGCAGTGAAAGGACTAGAAGAAGAAAAAAGACCTTCCCTGTCTGTCCTTCCCCCAGAGCACTGCACTGCTCTCACTGTACTGTACCTCTTCTATGTTTAGATACACAAATACCATTATGCTACAAGTGCCTACAGGAATATGCTCTATAGGTTCAGAGCTTAGGAGCAAAAGGCTATCCCATATAGCCTAGGTGTGTGGAGGCTCTGTTACCTAAGCTTGTGTAAGTACACCTTTCGCATTTTTCAGAATATACCCTATCTCCGCCAGACAGGGCGGAGGAGCCGATACTGTGTGACGTCATCCTCCCCGATAAATTGGCTCTTGCAAGCTGTGGGGATGTAGCAATAAACTCTCATTGAGTCCTGCTGTCTCGGGAGTGTAATGACAAGCAATCCACGAATAAGAAATGAGGACATTGCATCAAGGAAGCCAGCTCATGCTTGGGGAGAAAACAGGACCTCACGTCAGCATGACGCCAGCAGAGGCTACGTTATAGAAATCCTGCTGCTGTCGGTGTCGTTATGGAAAGAGTACAGAAATCGGCAGCAGACACTGTCAGCTTCTGGACTGTGAATCACTCACACCAACGCTCCAGGAGTCCATCAGAGGGCGAGACAAGGCATCAAACTTGAATGTTAACCAAAGTAAGGGGACCTCATATAGTTTTTGGCCCAAACGTTCTGAAGCTGTTAGCTGCTGTTGGGGCAATGTGAAATCGACTGTTACTAGAGTTTCCTTGGGTGGGTCTGCTCATCCACTTAACAAACATTTGCTGGGCCCCTACTATGTGCCAGGCAACAAAGAGAGGAAAAAGGCTACAGAAGATTACCCTGCCTTTTGTAAGCTAACAATGTAGTAACAAGGATGATGGTGATGGAAAGAGCAGCTAATGGTTTTTGAGCACGAGGCTGTGCACCAAGCAGGGCTGGACCATTTAAGTGCAACATCTCATATAAGCATCACAATAGCCTTGGGTATGACTATTCTTATTTCAAAGATGAGGAAATTGAGCTCAGAGACTTCTACAGGGGCACACAGGGGCCTCAAATCCCCTCTGACTTTCAAAGCCAATTCCCCATAACCTCCACAAAACACTGCTTTCCATTTCACCTGTGGATTCACACTTCCTGGCAAGCGGGTTGCATAGGGGCCTCACCTTCCAGTGAAGTGAGGATTTTAGAAAACAGAAGAAAACGACTGTACTACAGCCATGTGCTGCGCAATGATATTTCCATCAATGATGGACCCCTCGTATGACAGTGGTCCCATAAGAGTAAAATGGAACTGAAAAATATGTACTGTATCTTTTCTATGTTTAGATATGCTTAACTACACAAATACCATTATGCTACAAGTGCCTATAGTAACATGCTCTATAGGTTCAGAGCCTAGGAGCAAAAGGCTATACCATACAGCCTGGGTGTGTGGGGGCTATGTTACCTGGGCTTGTGTAAGTACACCTTCAGCATTTCTCAGAATATACCCTACGGTTAAGCGACCATCCTGTATTCCCAGATGCTCCTGCTCTTGCTGGAGGTCAGCCTGGGAGCCCAGTCTGGGGATCCATGGCAGCTGTTGGAGGGCAGATTAGACGGGCCGGCAGGAATGCATTAGCTGCATAGTGGCCAACTTAGAAATGAAGCTGGGGGTGGAGTGGGGAGGGGAGTGGCTTCAACTGCCCAGATTTTTTATTGGATGGAGGGATGGAATCATCCCCATTTTGCCTCCAAAATGTCTTGACACTTCTACCTATTAGAACTACAAAGTGTAAATTGAGAAGTGATTACTCCCCATTCTCAAAATTCTCACAGCATCTCATCTGTGCCTTCCTCACAGTATTTTCCACGTTCCATCTTTAGACTCACTAACATCGAAGATGCTAATTAATTTTTACTGAATATATTACTAGGAATGTCCAAATGTACATAAATAAATTCCAGGCATCCTTTGTTGAGAGAGCCCTAAAGATAGAGGAGGAAACTGAGATTTGCTCAAGGTCGCACACAGACCAGTAGTAGCATAACAAATTCCAAAACCCAGCAGACTCACAGCCCGGTGGTCTTTTGAGGACACCATACTGCCTCTTCTAACCATGTGAAGAGCTGAGAAGCTTTCAGCGGGAGCAGGAGAAATGGGGCTAATGTATCTATAACCGAGCTAGAGGCGGAAAGTCCTTGCGGTGGCAGGACAAAACCAATCGTCTCCAATTCACAAGCAACCACTCAGAGAGATGGTAATAGTGATAACAATAAAGTAACCATGTGTGATAACCCAGGGCATTTATAGACCGCTTACCATGTGCCTGCATCATTCTAGGGCAGGGGTGGGCAACCTTTTTGTGAGTGCGTGCCAAAACCAGCAAAATCTCTGACTCAAAATTCTTCTGCGTGCCAACCCTAATTTTTTGAGAACATGTTACGCCTACTTGATATCTCTTAAGGTGTACGTATGTGAAGAACCTTGAAGAAATAATAAAATTCATTCAAGCGACAAAAACACAGTATATGATGATGAAAAATACATTTATTTTTTAATGTATACATGTACACTGATAGTCCGACAGAAAACTTTATGACTCCGTTTGATATTATCAGTGGGACTTCTGCTGCTGCATCACTGATGACAGAGATTTTACATCAGGTTTATATTTCATGACCTTCAGAG
>NW_005367209.1:7528486-7529671 GCF_000412655.1 Myotis brandtii
AATTTTTTGAGAACATGTTATGCCTACTTGATATCTCTTAAGGTGTATGTATGTGAAGAACCTTGAAGAAATAATAAAATTCATTCGAGTGACAAAAACACAGTATATGATGATGAAAAATACATTTATTTTTTAATGTATACATGTACACTGATAGTCCGACAGAAAACTTTATGACTCCGTTTGATATTATCAGTGGGACTTTTGCTGCTGCATCACTGATGACAGAGATTTTACATCAGGTTTATATTTCGTGACCTTCAGAGATATGCACGAGCTACTACTTTCATCCGTCAGGCTACTCCTATTATGAGACTTAACAAAATTCATCACTGAGAACAAAGATTCACAAGCGTATGTGGATGAAACCAAAACACTGGTTGGATCTAGGAAGGCAGGGAGAGTTAAGGCAGAGGCATAGAAATTGCTCTTCCCCTCTCTCGTCAATCCATGTCTATGGTCTTTAAGATAACTTGTTATGTAAAATTATTTATTTATCTAAGATGCACCTACACTGAATTTATCTGAAAAATAAAAAAGTCGATATTAAGAAAAAAATTGTAAATGGAAGATTATAAGAGAGGGTTTCACGTGCCAGCAAAAGTTACTGGCATGCCATGTTTGGCACGCGTGCCAGGGGTTGCCCACCCCTGTTCTAGGGACTATACAGATATTAACTCTTATAATCTTCACAACCTGTGTGGGTTTGTTTTTGGGGGTGGGGCGGGCGGGCTAGCACTACCTCCATTTTTCAGTGAGGTAAGCTTAAGTACAGAGAGGTTAGGTAACTTGCCAAGGTCTCTAATAGCAACTAGCATTTATTGAGCACTTGCGAGGTGCCAGAAACTGAGCCCAGAAACCGTACTAGCTCCATTATCTCGTTTAACACTTAAAGTAACCTTAAGATAATGACTGTCATTATCACCACTCTCAGAGGAAGCCAGTAGGTAAATTGTCCAAGCCTTCTGAGCGGAGTCTATGCTCTTAGCCACTAGCGATGTCACTGCGTGCCAGGCGAGCTGCCACAGCCTGGGCGTGAGGGGACCCGGCAGAGACCTGTTCGCTCCTGGGCGTGGAGTGTCGGGGCGTAATCCTCAGCCAGGGCCACGCCAGGCCAGGGTCAGGTCGCAGTGAGGGTCAGATCCGCCTCCAGAGCCAGAGATTTCCCCACCGGGGCGTCCCCGC
>NW_005367209.1:7529741-7543537 GCF_000412655.1 Myotis brandtii
GCCCCCTACTCGCCCGACCCGAGCCCAAGCCCCGCTCTTCCCCGGGGAGATCCCTGCCTGCGGAGGGAGCAAGGCCGGCCGCCGGGTCCGGCCCCCTAGTAGCGCGACCACCACACCGGGGCTGCCACAAATCCCCCGGGCCCCCCACACGCAGAAAAAAAATGTCCAAGGCCCGCACTTTCTGCATCCCCTCCTCCGCCGCCTTTATTCCCCTTCCCACATCTCGGGTTTGTTACATCCCTGGATCCCCTGCCCGGGTGCCGCAGCAACAGACCCCGGGTTGCCATGGTGATGCAGGGACGCACAGACACCAGAAGGGGCGGGGTCCCCCGGCCGCGGGGCGCGCGCACGCCCAGGCTCCAGCAGCGCGAGTAATAAAAAGTCGCGTGCGCCCTACCGCTCAGCTCGGTAGTCCCCGGTTGCCATGGTGATGCGGGCCACAGAGGAGGGTCTAGTTATGAGTGGCGCGGGGTCTGCTCCCCTCTCACCCCCCATCCCCTGGCTGTGGGCAGTAGATGGCAGACTGTACGAGAGCTACACCAGGAGCCTGCTAAGACCTTCAGGCCTGACGGGTGGGAGGCTGCTTGGGGCACTGGACAAGCCTCCTGGGGCCCCCTTCTTGGCCTATCATCGCGGGGTGAGGGTGCACGAAGGTGGACAGATCCCTGTCGCTGCAGGACCTTATGACCCTTTTGAGGCCGCCTGGGTTTCCCTAGCTTGGATGAACCAGGATCTATTTAACCAGTTTCCTACAGGACATTAGTTTTTTTTAATCCAATCTTTGTTATTACAAACAATGCTGTAGTAATAACCTTGTATATACCTCCGTGTACATGTGCAATTTTCTCTGTAGAATAAATTTCCAAAGGTAAAATTGCTATGGCAAAAGCCAAATGCAATTTTAATTTTCATAGATATGGCCAAAGTGCTCTCCAAAGACACTAGCAAATTTTCACCCCCGCCGAAACTGGAGCCCAATAATTTTAATTAGCATTATAACCGCCGTGATGAAGTGCTGCAAAGGAATTTTGCAGAGCCAATGCCATTAAGCCAGTTTTTTTTCTTTGATTGGTTTTTTATACAATATAGTCGAATATTATCCAATCCCATTTTATTTTATGGAAATTATTCACTGTGAGGGATTCTTTTACATGTTAATGTCATTATAAACATTTTACTTATTTAATAATTTCTCTATATATTTTACTTTAGTTTTCCTCATTGTGAGGTTTCTTATATCAACAGAATTCTACTGAAAAAGAAAAGAACAACCCCTGACATTCGGAAGCTGGCTGGCACAACTTGGCCATGTTATTCTCTTATTGGACATAAACAATGTCACAGAATACCAACCTCAAGCAACGTTATTCTGATAGCATGATAAGATGACACTGAGCAAGTCTGCTTCATCATTTTGTCTAAGACAAAAACGTGGTCACTGTCCCCCCAACAAAATACTGAACATCCCCCTCTCTTAGCTAAAATAAGTGACTACTACTTCTTTACCAATTAGTTTTAGCCTCACTATAGTCTGTCTTCCCTAGAGATTAGATTGAGTGAAGCACCCAATCATAGAATTTCCCCTACTTTCTGAAAGTATCCAATCTAGAGCATATAGACCCTCTCCAAATCACCCATTGACTCCTATCATAGTTTTTTTAAAATATATTTTTATTGATTTCAGAGAGGAAGGGAGAGGGAAGGAGAGATAGAAACAACAATGATGAGAGGGAATCATTGATCCACTGCTTCCTGCACAGCCCCAACTGGAGATCAAACCCACAACCTGGGCATGTGCCCTGACTTAGAATTGAACCATGACCTCCTGGTTCATAGGTCAATGCTCAACCTCTGAACACTGGCCGGGCCTATAATAGTTTCTCTCTAACTCTTTCACTGGGGTACCCCATAATTCCCCCAAGCGTGTGTTCGCCCTCAGTGGATCAAGTAATAAACTCAACTAGTTCAACTACACATGTGTTCCTGATGGTTTTTGGCTAAGGGCATTGACACTGCAAGTGATTTTCTTTGGTAAAATTTTACAGGTCTAAAATTTGCCAATGGCAACCCTCCATAAATATTTAGTAAAGAACAAATTTTTAAAATGATTTTAACCAGATCTGGTTGTTCCCAGGTTATGTAGTTTTCAATATCATCCTTAAGATATGAGTCTTGAGAGTTTTTTCTTTAATAACAACTCTAGTGGTGCCATCTTAACCATTTCAGTTTTATTTTGTATCATTTGTTTCTACCAGGAATAGTCATTACAAATCGGACAGAAGATGGAGAATTTTTATCTACTTCTTCACTCAAGAACTATCATTAGGGCAATGGTGTAGGCCCCGAATACACAGCAAAGTAAAAAATGTCTACTTTTCAATTGGCAGGTTTCTGTTTCAATTGGCAGGCTTACCCTGTGCCATCATGCCCGTCATGGGCACAGGCAACACAGACCTTGCTGTGAAGGAATTCTCAGTCTAATCAGAGAGATATTGGAGCTTGCTGCTCTCATGGAGGGAACAGTCCAACCCAAGATATTTATTCATTCAGTAAATATTTATTTCTGCCTACTTTATTTTATGCCAGAAACTGAGCTGGGCATTGAGGATGCAGGGATGACCAAGTTCCATGGGGTCTCTGGCTTCCTGGAGCTCTCAGTGCAGTGGGAGAGATGTATATTAAACAATCACACCAAAGGCTATCATGTATGATGACCGCCGCAAAGAAAACCCCCGGGGTTTTGTGGGTGGCTGGGACGATGGCAATTTGGCCAGTGGGGTTCAAGGAAGGCTTCTTTGAGATAGTGATTTTTAATCTGACATGTGAAGGAAGAGTTGGAAAGGCGTTCCTGGCAGAGGGAACAATGCATACCCTTAAGTGAGAAAAGGCTTGGCTCTTTTGAGGGTGGGAAGGCAAGCCAGTATGGCTGGAATAAAATGGTGTGGGGGGTTGAAGGCAGGAAGGAGACAGATGTCTGGTCCTGCAAGGTTTTGTCCATTATGCTAAGAAATTTGTTTTGATCTAAAAGCAACAAGCCAGGGAAGAGTATCAAGAGAAGGGGTGGTGTGATCAGAAATGCATTTTTATAATGTTCTGTGTGGAGAATGGATGGCGATGTGGAGAGTAAATGCCATGAGACCAGTTAGGAGACCGCTGCAGCTGTCCAAGGGAGTGGCGATGGTAATTGGACAGGTGGGATTCAGAGGAGGGGAGTATTCAGTGGACGTTGGGGGCAGAATGAGATTGGCATGGATTGAGGAGTGTGTGAGGTGAGGAAATGTCTAGTGAAAAATACAGAAACGACCTATTATGAGCTGAATTGTGTCCCCCTGAAGTTCCTCTGTTGAAGTCCTAATCCCCAGCACTTTAGAATGTGGCTGTATTTGGAGATAGGATCTGTAAGGAGGTAATTAAGGTTAAATGGGGTAATCTGGGTGGGCCCTAATCCCATATGACTGGGGTCCTCATGAGAAGAGGAAGACATACCAGGGGTGCAGAGAAAAGGCCATGTGAGAACATAGTGAGAAGGCAGCCATCTGCAAGCCAAGGAGAGAGTCCTCACGAGAAACCAAACCTGCCCACACCCCTATCTTGGACTTCCAGCCTTCAGAGAGAATAAATATTTGCTGTTTAAACCACCCAGTCTGTGGTATTTTGTCATGACCGACCTAGCAGGGGTTTGATCCCCAGTAGAAGGCGTGCAAGAGGCAGCCAATCAATGATATTCTCTCATCATTGATGTTTCTATCTCTCTCCCTCTCCCTTCCTCTCTGAAATCTAAAAAGAGTTTTGCCCATGCAAAATAAATATTTTGGTGGCCTGGTTGGTGCATCACTTGCTTTGTTTCATTTGTTTTTCTTTGTTTCTATTATTCTATCCTCTCCCCACCCCAATTTCATAACTTAGAGAATCATATATATGCTCTGTTTATAAACTCCTGCATAAATAGTTGTATACCATCAGTTTGCATAGCAATTATCTTTTTATGAATTTTTAAAGGGCCATATTAACCTTGTATGAGGAGGAAGATTATTCCATGCAAAGGTTTAAGATAATAAGGCAGGAAAAAATGAGGTAGAGCTCTATGTACTGACATGAAAAGATATCCAAACCATATGGTTAAATGGGAAAAAAAATGTATGTAGATTATGAACCTATTTTTGTTTTTTAATAGAATCATTTGTTAGATGCTTAGGGAAAAAATCTGGAAGCATATGCAGCCAACTTTTAAAGTATTGTGAATATTCTACCAGTTAAAGATCTGAGTTCTATCAAATAAACCCTGTTGGTGATTTTCTGCAGCAGGAAACAGTGGAACACGGTTATATGCTGAAGGCCAATAATGACTAAGAGAGACACAACCCCCATACTGGTATGGCCATGCCTGCTGTTCATGACACATGACCGAGGGTGGCCTTCAGGGTCAAACCACAGAATAAATAATATAGAAGCCCCACCCCCTTATTTGTGGTTTCAGTTTTTGTGTTTTCAATTACCCATGGCCCTGGCTGGTGTGGCTTAGTTGGTTGGGTGTCCTCCCATGCACCAAAAAGTTGCTGATTGGATTCCTGGTCAGGGCACATGCCCGGGTTTCAGGCTTGATCCATGGTAGGAAGGCGCAGGAGGCAGCCAATCGATGTTTCTCTTTCTCCCTCTCTCTCTAGAAATCAATACTTAAAAATCTTAAAAAGAATTACCTATAGTCAACCACAGTCCGAAAACATTAAATGGAAAATTTCAGAAAGAAACAATTCATAAGTTTTAAATTGTGCACTGACTAGTAGTGTGATGAAATCTTGAGCTGTCCCATCTGGCCTCCTCTGGGACGTGAGTCATCCCCTGATCCGGAGTATCCACACTCTATATGCTCCTTGCCTGTTAGTCACTCAAGCCGTCTCAGTGATCAGATCAAGTGTCATGGTATCTCAGTGCTTGTGTTCAAGTCATCCTAACAGTAACCTAATGCACAAAGCCCATGTCACTCACCTCACTTCACTTCATCACATAGGAATTTTATCACCTCATATCATCACAAGAAGAGGGTGTATTCAGTACAGTAAGATATTTTGAGAGAGATAGACCACATTCATTTCACATAACTTTTATTTTAGTGTATGGTTTTAATTGGTCTATCTTATTATGGTTGTTGTTAATCTCTTACTATGCCTAATTTATAAATTAAACTTTATCATAGGTATGCATAGGAAAAAACGTAAGTTCAATACTGTCCATGGTTTCAGGCACCCATTAGGGGTTCTTGGGACATATCCCTTGCAGATAAGTGGGGACTACTGTAAGCTTAATGTCTATCTTATAATCATAAATACAAATCCTAATATTATCTTCTCCCACCCCAATGGGTCATCTCGTGCCTCCCCCCACTGTACCCCACTTGAGAGAACACCAGTGTTTTTCTAATTATGCAGACAGAGCACTCTACAAATGGAGTGGGTGGGGATTCATTAGAGCAGTATTTTTATACAACTAGAATACCATTTTGTACATAAAACATCTACTGTGTATGATTCAGAGAATATGACTGTTCTGAGAAAGGAGGCACCAGCACACTACCAGGTATTTGTGTTCGTGTGTGTGTGTGTGTGTGTGTGTGTGTGTGTGTGTTCTTAGTTGAGAAAGGAGGAAGGTGGACTTGGATGAGCTCTCAGAAGGCTTCGCACTGGCTTTCTGGAGCTCCTGGGCCTCTCGGAGGCATTGGCTAAGCATCGAGGTGGCTGTACTGGAAAGAAGTGGAGATCTGGAGGAGCTCCGAGGACACTGTGTCTGGGGTGACCGTTCAGCAGTGTGATACGTGGCAGGCAGTCTTTGAAATATAAGTATTTACAGTCATTTGGTGAGGTTCTTAGTTCTTCCGCCAGTCTTTTTTTAAATTTGAATCCAATACAAGAATTTAATAACTATCCTCTCAGAATACAAAAAATATATTGGTTTCCAGGCTTTTAATGACTTCTGCTGGAGGTGGAGGTTCCATAAAGAAGCTTAAGCTAAATGCTAAGCTCTGCTACCAAGTGGAGAAATGAAGATTGCACATTGCCAAAGCGATTGTGCACATTTGGGAGAAATTATTTTGTTTTTCAAAATGAAATTCACCGAACTTTTAAACCAAAGTGCATAAATGATTAAAATGGCTTTGAACTAGAAAAAGTTAATGAATCAATAGAGCAATCTTTACAGAAATCCTCTGTGGTGGGGCTGGTGAAGGAAGCACAGAGCTACTGGCTGACATTTATCATGACATTTATTGCACGAGGAGCCAGACCAAAGGGTGGCTTATCCGAGCAGCTGCTCAAAGCACTAATCCAAGGGGACAACTGGGAAATATGGTGCCAGTTACCTGAGAATTTCACACAGGTTTCTTTCGGAGTTGGTAAACTGGTAAGTGCTCCCACTCCCACAGACATAGACAGCACGGGATGGGGTGGGGGGGACTTAGATCAAGTTGAAGAGGAGACATTCAAGAGAGGACTACCTGCGTGTTCCAGGCAGAGGGACAGTGGGTGTGAACACCCCGGTCCTAGGTGTTCATGAAGGAGAAGGGGGCACCGTGGCTGGAGCACAGAGAGCCCGGGAGGGAGATGTCAATGGGGCTGAGACATAGTCAGGAGCCATGGGAAAGAATTTGACTTTATTTAAATATTATTTGAACTACGATGGGAACACACTGACGTTTTCAACAGGGCAGTGGCATGAGCTGACTTACCTTTGAAAGGCCCATTTGGCTAATGTGGGAGAATGGATCCCAGCAGACAAGAGTGGAGGCAGAGAGAGTCGATAAGCAGCTATGGGGGTAGAATTATTCAATGAAAGATGATGGAGGTGAGAGGCCTAGGTGGTGGGAATGAAGAGAAGTGGATGGCCCTGGGCTGATATTTCTAGTTAGAACCAATGGGGTTTGCTAAATAGAAACGGGGAGAGCAAATGTGACTCCTCGGATTGTACTGCGTGCATCTGGGTGGATGATGGATGGGATGGCCGTTCACTGCTATGCGGCAGACCCAGGGAGACCGGGTTGTGAATAGAGGGTCAAAGGTTCTGTGTGGAGCATGTTAATGTAAGATGTCCTATTAAGCAGTTGGGTATCCACGCCTCCAGGGAGAACTCAGGGAAGAGCGAGAGCTGAAGATAGAAAACTGTGACTCAGCACATAGATGCATTAAAAACCACAGGCAGAAGGAGGTCCTCCAGGGAGATGACACGGGGGGAGGCAGAGAGCTGATCCCTGAGGAATGCCGGTGCTCAGACATCAGGTGGAGGGAGCTCTGTAAATGAGGCTGCGAAGGAACAGCTGGTGAACTCTGAGGAAATTCCTTGGAACTGAGTGGAAAATTCCAGACAAGTGTTATGTTACAATTAGCGTATGTGTGATACATGTTTTGGGTTTTGGTTTTACCATCTAAGGAAGAGTCTCGTGTAGAGGATCCATTTTTACTGCTCGTCTCCCGCCTTCACCACCTGTTCTGCTTGCAGAAGTCAGGCGTGAAATGCTGTTGAGAGAGTAAGGGAGTCTCACTCCACCCCCAACTGTTAAAACTCAAAAGTTGTCATTGATCCCCTTTTATTTACCCCCCCTCCCCGTTTAAGCTATCAACTAGTGGCTTCTGTCTTCTAAACATCCTGCACCCATGCATTTCCCACGCCCTCGCTGCCACCACCCTGCCCCACACCATCATCTTCTCTTCCCTGGACAATGGCAGCCCTGGCCAACTGGGCAGGGCTGGATTGCTGCTGCCACTGTCCCTCTCCGATGAGCCATCCTTATGCAGCACCCAGAGGGCTCTTTCTAAAATATGAATCAGAATGTTTCTTCCCCTTCAGCTCTCAAGTCAAATAACCTAATGACTACCAATGGGGAACTGGTCAGATAAATACTGGTTAAATAACACATACGGAATGGAATATTATGCAGACAATAAATACTGGTCAGGTTAAATAACACATACGGAATGGAATATTATGCAGACATTAAAAAAAAAAGATCATGAGAACACTCTACCAGTAATGAGACAAATGATCTCTAGGACATGAAGTGAAAAGAGCAAAGTGTGGATATTATGCTACCATTTGTAAAAGAAAAAGGGGAGGGGAGAGAGAGCGTGTGTGGTTGGATCTGATGTTATATCTCTATCAGCAAACACAAGAAACCAGCCCCAGAAAGGGGGCTCCCAGGGAAAGCATCTGGGCAGGTGGGGGAGGGGTGGGAGGGAGAGAGATTACCTGTTGGTACTTCTGAACTTTGAATGCAATGACCACGTTATGTGTTCAACAATAAGTCAGTTAAATTAAAATGTTTACATGAACTAAATAATGAGCTCTCTCATCTCACTTCCCATCTCACTTAAAGATCTAGTCTCCTCCCCATTCCCTGCAAAGCCTCACACAGGGCCCTGACTCCATCTCTGCTCTTTCTCACCAAGTTGCAGCCAGTCTGCCACCTCCGGAAGCTCAACATGCCAAGCATAGCCCCTCCTTGGGCGTTTGCTCTTTCTAATCCCATACCTTGACCTCCCCTCTCATCCTTCCTCTCTGTAAAAAATCAATAAAATATATTTAAAAAATAAAAAAGTAAAATAAATAAAATGTTTACATGAATTAAATAATGAACTCTGTCATCTCACTTCCCATCTCACTTAAAGATCTAGTCTCCTCCCCATTCCCTGCAAAGCCTCACACAGGGCCCTGACTCCATCTCTGCTCTTTCTCACCAAGTTGCAGCCAGTCTGCCACCTCCCGAAGCTCAACATGCCAAGCATAGCCCCTCCTTGGGCGTTTGCTCTTTCTAATCCCATACCTTGACCTCCCTCAGAGCCCTCCATGGCCACCCCTGTAGTTTCAACTCTAAAGTCACTTCCTCAGAGATGACTTTCCCAACCTTGATATAAACTTGCTACCCATCACCTCCCATCACTGAAAATCCACGTTCTACTTTCTTCATAGCAATTACCATATCTAAAACTACTTTGTTTACTTCCTGATGGTGCGTCTCCCCCTCTGCGGTCATATGCCACCACAATCTGACACCCAGAACAGTGCCCAGCTCATCCCATATAATAAACCAGAGGCCCAGTGCACGGATTCATGAACCAGTGGGGTCCCTTGGCCTGGCCTGCGAGGATCGGGCTGAAAGTGGCTCTCCAACATCTCCCAGATTGCGAGAGGGTGCAGGCCAGGCTGAGGGACACCATCGGTGCATGATCAGGGTCAGGGAGGGACTGTGGGAGGGCTCTAGGGCATGTCCGGCTCATCTCACCCAGTCGTGATGGGCTGGACCCCAGCAGCAAGCTAACCTACCAGTTAGAGCGTCTTTCCCCTGGTGGTGGGTGTGCATCATAGCAACTGGTCGAATGGTCGAATGGTCAGAGGCACAATTAGCATATTAGGCTTTTCTATAGAGAGATATTTGTTAAGGAATGAATATTTTTTAAATTTTTCTTATGGTGGTCCTGACAGCATATTTATAATGACGCCTGTTTTGTTTCTTTACAGTTCATAGCGACAGCATACAGACTAGAGTTCTAATCCTGGCTTCTTTTCTTCTAAGCTTTGTGACCTTGGGCAAGTCACAAACCTCACCAGGTTTTGTGACGATTAAATGAGATCTGAGGTATAAAGTGCTGGTTCTGGCAGCCCTCACTCAGTGGACCCTCGCAGCCCAGGAATGACTGCTGTCCGTTTGAGAACGAGGAGATGGGCCCAGGTAGGGGAATGACCTGCCCAAGGTCATGTCACCTGGGCAGCAGAAGCCGTCTCCACTCCAGGCTTCTGCCTCCACGCTCAGCACGGAGCACAGCAGGCTTTTTCTCCTCATTACTTTTGAATCAAGAGCCCTTCCTCCCCTCCTCTGGGGATGGAGCCTAAGTTTATAATCAACCACCACAATAATGCCCCTCTTTAGGGGGAATTGGTTGTTTATCTTTTGGTTTTCTTCTCATAAATGGTTGATACGTTTGGGCCCGGAGAATGGTACAGACTTTCTAAACAACATCATCAAATTAAATGCGGTGACGCACTGACTTAGGAAACCCATTCATCTCCTCGTTCCTTAAACGCAATGAAATGGTTGATCAGTCCTGCCTCCGCATGTTTATTTGTTATAACTGATAGAAACACCAACAGTGAAAGCCAGAGAATTGAACCTGCCTTCTAATCTAAGTGCTGAAATACGAAGTCGTTTTCCAGACACCGTGCTCATATGTTATTTTCTTAATTTACACTGCAGACCGCAGCAACAAGGGCTGGATTTGTAATGACCCGGAGGAAGCAGTGAATAACGGGAATTTGACAATAGTTGTCACCAGTACCGTGTTGCTCACGGAGCCACGGGTGCCACCTGGCATTTCAGTGCTTATACATTTTCTTTGGAGTAATAAGATTTTTTTTTGCAAGAATGCGGTGCCTTATTTTCAAAATGATCTACCTCCTTGTGAGACCACGTCTGCTCTTTTTTGTCCCTGCAATGACCTTGGGAAGTCATGAACATGCTGTCCATTTTATAGGTGGGGAAACTGAGGCGCAGAGTGGCCCAGCATTGCCCGGGGTCATGCAGAGAGCGATCCATGTCTGTCTGTCTCCATCGCTGTGCCATCCAGTGTCACTATAACCAGTCCCCAAAGTGTGCCATCCCCGGAGAGGGTCTACCTTGCAGCCATCCTTCTGAGCCAATTAGAGCTACTCAGATTAGGGATGTCAGACTGAAGCAGATCAATAGAAGCAGAGTGGGCTGAAATGCTGAATTTCTTGGGAAGTCATGAACATACTGTCCTCAGGTGGGGAAACTGAGGCTCAGAGTGGCCCAGCATTGCCCAGGGTCATGCAGAGAACGATCCATGTCTATCTGTCTCCGTCGCTGTGCCATCCAGTGTCACTATAACCAGTCCCCAAAGTGTGCCATCCCCGGAGAGGGTCTACCTTGCAGCCATCCTTCTGAGCCAATTAGAGCTACTCAGATTAGGAATGTCAGACTGAAGCAGATCAATAGAAGCAGAGTGGGCTGAAATGCTGAATTGAAACGAGCAAAATCAAGGCATGAAGCTCCTAGAAGCAGAATCCCAATAGGCCCTCTAGCTCGCCGCTCCCTGAGGCTCAGTCTCTGACATTTGAAAAGCCTGCTCCTTAACAAAATGTGCATCCTATTTTCCTCTTCCGCCTCCTCTCTGTGAAGTAGCAATCAGCTTTGTCATTCATTCTTCAGGAAGCCAGGCAGGGTGCGCCAGAGAGACTGCAACTGAAAACTTAATGTGTCTCTTTCTTGCCAAATATAGGGAACAAAGAAGCTGTTTAGCGCTCTTTGATTCCGTCAGTCTTTAATACCGTTTGGAGAATGTGTTCATCATGCCACCGAGGCCTAAGGGAGGTGGAGAGGGCAAGAATGGAAGGGTGGGAGGCATAGTGGCCATCCCACCCTCGGTTTTTTGGGGTGGGGCGACAATGGCATTTACTAGTCACTGCTGTGGGCCAAGAGCTTTGAAAATTAGGTCCTATCTAAACCCAATGACCCTCTCGGTAGCAATAACCCCCCTCCTCCCATGTTACACAGATGGGAAACCAGAGGTGTAGAGGTCACATGACTTAGCCAGGAGCCAGAGCCTGGACCGAAAGTCAGGTCTTCCGCTGAACCATCCCATTCTCCAGCAAATTCCCACTCTTGGTGTTCCCAGGGCCAGGCCCCTCCCCAGGCCCTTCTCCAGGGTGGATCATTGGAGACAGGACTTCCACATCCAGGTGCCGGTGTAGGCTGTGCCAGTGTCTGGCTGGGCAAGCATGGGCAGGCCACTTTCTCCCTCTCAGCCTCTGTTTCCCACGATAAAACTATGATGATGTTCATGGTTCCAGGCTCAAATCAGCCCACTCAGCATCACCGCGGGGGCTCTAGCTGGAGTAGGTCTTTAATACCGTTTGGAGAATGTGTTCATCATGCCACCGAGGCCTAAGGGAGGTGGGGAGGGCAAGAATGGAAGGGTGGGAGGCATAGTGGCCATCCCACCCTCAGTTTTTTGGGGTGGGGCGACACTGCATATACTAGTCGCTGCTGTGGGCCAAGTGCTTTGAAAATTAGGGCCTATCTAAACCCAATGACCCTCTAGGTAGCAATAACTCCCCTTCTCCCATGTTACAGATGGGAAACCAGAGGTGTAAAGGTCACATGACTTAGCCAGGAGCCAGAGCCTGGACCGAAAGTCAGGTCTTCTGCTGAACCATCCCGTTCTCCAGCAAATTCCCACACTTGGTGTTCCCAGGGCCAGGCCCCTCCCCAGGCCCTTCTCCAGGGTGGATCATTGGAGACAGGACTTCCACATCCAGGTGCCGGTGTAGGCTGTGCCAGTGTCTGGCTGGGCAAGCATGGGCAGGCCACTTTCTCCCTCTCAGCCTCTGTTTCCCACGATAAAACTATGATGATGTTCATGGTTCCAGGCTCAAATCAGCCCACTCAGCATCACCGCGGGGGCTCTAGCTGGAGTAGGCGTTGGAGGTGGGCCCTGGGGGGCACAGGGTCTCACACTTGGGCATGGGGGCCGGCGGGTGCAGGCTTTGTAATCTACAAACACCATACAAAACTAAGGTTCATTTTCTTAGAATTAGCCTAAGATTAGGTTGGATTTTTTCCAAGTAGAACATCAACTAGAAACACCAAAAAGCATAGGAAAAAAAGAAAGTTAACCAAAGCAGCTGGAGTAGGCGTTGGAGGTGGGCACTGGAGGGCACAGGGTCTCACACTTGGGCATGGGGGCTGGCGGGTGCAGGCTTTGTAATCTACAAACACCATACAAAACTAAGGTTCATTTTCTTAGAATTAGCCTAAGATTAGGTTGGATTTTTTCCAAGTAGAACATCAACTAGAAACACCAAAAAGCATAGGAAAAAAAGAAAGTTAACCAAAGGCAGATTTCGGGTCTCACCTTTTAAAGGCCTTTGAGCCTGGTGGATGGTTATGCAGGCAAAGGGTCAGTGAAGGTTGGGGAAGAGAATTTCTCCCCCACGACGGCCCACATGTGGCTTCTATGCAGAGTGTTGCTGCTGCCCTCTCTCAGCAAGACTGCTTTCTCTCCTCAGATGAAGGAATTTTTTCTGGTCATTCATTAATTCATCATCCATGGCTTCATTCATTCATGCCATTCTGCTTATACCCAGTGCTTGGCTTTAATGGTTTTCTTAAGAAAGCACTTACAGTAGGAGGTGATGTGTGTAAAATTCCTGTGTGGTCCTGTTTTCTCCACTAAACCAGCTCTGCTCCCCCCATCCTGGCTCCTCAGCTGGGGCCTCACCCACATGATGCTGATACCCTCAAGCCAAAGGAAGGAAGAGAAAGAACAGGGCCACGCTGGCAGATGGGAACCGAGGAAGGAGCGAGCCTGTTAGAGTTGGGGTAGATCGGAGGCTGGTTCTGATTGTGCCGGTCTGATGCCTGTGTGGCTCCAGGTAGGGGGGCAGCTTGGTCTTCTGGAGGAGACAGAGCAGCCAGGAGCACCCCACACCCCCACCCTGGCCCGGTCATAGAGCATTCCTGTCATGCAGGTACCAGGCTGAGGACTCCACATGCTGGTCATGACAGTTGGGGTCTGTACCCCGGCTTTAACACATGAGGCTTGGAGGGCCTAGGGAAGGGCCCTGCTCAAGGCCCAGGAGATCTGGGGTGGAGAGGAAATCGCAGGAGATTCCATCTGGGCTGTCCAATCTGCTTTGGGTACCAATACGCAGGGCTTAACACTCCTGAGTGTTCACCAGAAAGGCCCCTGAATAACTACAGCTAAGATGAACTCAGCATCTACCAAGTACCTGGCACT
>NW_005367209.1:7543827-7555815 GCF_000412655.1 Myotis brandtii
CCTGCCTGCCTGATTGCCCCTAACTGCTTCTGCCTGCCAGCCTGATCACCCCCTAACCACTCCCCTGCCAGCCTGATCAACGCCTAACTGCTCCCCTACTGGCCTGGTCACCCCCGACTGCCCTCCCCTGCAGGCCTGATTGCCCCCAACTGCCCTCCCTTTCAGGCCTGGTCCCTCCCAACTGCCCTCCCCTGCTGGCCTGATCACCAACAACTGACCTCCCCTGCCAGCCATCTTTGACCACATGGGGGTGGCCATCTTGTGTGTTGGAGTGATGGCAATTTGCACATTACTCTTTTATTAGCTAGGATGAGGAAAAGGAGCAATATGAACTGAGGTTGGGGAAGGCCTGTCTGACACATACTAGTGGTAAATGAGGAAACAGAGACCTAGAGAGGGAACACAACTTGCTCACTGCCACAGACCTTTAAACGGCCAGGCCCGGTTCTGGACACCTGGAACCAGGCCTCTGAACCACCACACTAACCAGTCTCTTTAAGCACCTGAAGAAGCCTGGGAGGGAGCGACTGATGCCACCTGGGATGCTGGCTGGGGAGAGGGTGGTCAGGGAGAGCTTCCAGAAGACACGTGAGCTTAGACTCCTAAGAGCAGAAGTCAACCCCATGAGAAGGGGGTAGGGCCTCTGCAGACAGGGATAATGTCTACTTGAACTTGCAAAGGCCTGGGCAGGTGGAGGAGTGTGATACACAGGGTGTGCACAGGTGTGAGAATGTGCAGAAGGGAGTGGCTACAGGTGGGGATGGAGGAGTCTGCTGGTCAGCAACTCTGGCTATGGGGCCAAGCTGCCTTCTGTTCAACACTTGCTCTAGTCAGTGGTCGACAAACTGCGGCTCGTGAGCCACATGCGGCTCTTTGGTCCCTTGAGTGTGGCCACGAAGTTTCAATCGCACTGTACGTGCGCACCCGCACGTGGTTTTTCTGTGCCACACCCCATGATTACTGACGCTTCCTTTAGGGCAGTGGTTCTCAACCTTGGCTGCACATTAGAATCACCTGGGAATCTTTTTAAAATCCTGATTTCTGGGCCTCATCCTCCGGAAATTCTGTTTCTTTGTTATGAGGTGGGGCCACAACCCTCATAACAAAGAAACAGAATTTCCGGAGGATGAGGCCCAGAAACCAGGATTTAAAAAAGATTCCCAGGTGATTCTAATGTGCAGCCAAGGTTGAGAACCACTGCTCTAGGTGATGTTGGTGCTCAAGAGTGAGAACCACTGAGCTAGGTCATCTCAAAGGGGCCGGGTGTAAACACCCTGCAGCCCCCAGTTCAGCCTCCTCCATGCCCTCTTGGCCTCAAGGTTTCTGGGGATTTTTCTTAATCTCCTGATTGGTTTTCTCCAGTTTACTCCACACACATGATCACTAGGTTGGCACAGGGGAGTGGAGGAGGCGATGGTTGGATTTGAAGTGCTTTAGTTTTGAAAACAATGATCCCGGGGCCAGAAGCAGTTCCACAGAGAGACATCCTAAGTGAGCATGGCTGCGTGGGCCTGCTTGATGCTGGGGTGTTGGTGAGTGGGAACAAGTGGTCTCTTAAACAGACTTATTTTTGGCTCCGTTGTCTCTGAGCACAGGCATCAGCAGGACCTCAGACAGACTCAGGTGCAGCGACAAAGATGTGCAGCTGTCAAATTCCTTGCCCTCAGGAGTTGGAGAGTAACCCCATTCTACTTACCCTGTTCTGTTGTCTTCCACTTGACATTATTCAACATACTTACCTGTTTATTACATACCACCCCTCTCCACCAGAATGAAAGCTCCATGAAAACAAAGATTTTTGTCCACCTCTAAAACCTCAGCTGCTAAAATAAAACCAAACACATGGCAGGGACTGAATCTTTGTTGAATGAATGAATTAATTAATGAATGAATTAATGAATGAATAAGGTTTTCATGATATACTTGGCTTCATTGGGCAGGTATAGACACAACTTTGGGATTCTTGGTTTTGGGCCAAGGATGAGGCGCTATAGACTAGGTCAGAAGCACTTATTGATCATGCATTCATTATTAATATTAATATTCCAAAAATATTGGTTGGGCCTTTACTAGTACAGGGCTTTAATGTAGACACTAGAAATATAGTGATTAGAAAAATAAGCAGTGTCCTTAATGTCCTGGAACTTGCAGTCTAAATGCTACAAAATCATCACACAAACAAAACATATATATGGTTTGAGGTGTCTCTCATTCCTCTAGTGGAGGAATCTGAGCTGGTCTGAGTTACTGGGGAGAGTTTCCCTGCTTCCCAGAGAGAGTGAAGGATGAAGTTAAGAGTTGAAGAGGAGGAAAGATGATGCGGGAGAACATTCTAGACGTGGGAGCAGCATGGACTAAGGTCCTGTGGCAAGTGTCCAAAGTTGTTAGGTGAGTGTGAGGGAGCAGATGGAGGCCAGAGCAGCGGGAACAGAGAGAAGAATGGAGGGTGACCTGAGGGAGCCTGGGAAGGTCATAATAAGGGATTTTGCCTTAATCCTAAGAGTGACATAGAATCATTAATGCATTTTCAACTAGGGTAGTAGTGGGTAGGGGAGTAGCATGGTCATATTTTTGTTTTAAAAAAACTCTCTCTGGCAAACAGTTTTGAATGCATATATTGAACTCAAAATTATATATTCAGGGTGGGCAAAAGTAGGTCTACAGTTGTTTGTATGGAAAATAACACAATAATAAATAATAACACAAGGATAAACTCTGTGTTTCATGTTATATTCATATATGTGGTAGGTAAGAACTCTGAACCTGGAATGCCTAGGCTCATCATTGTTTCCTATGTATTCTTAGGGGAATCGATCTCTCTGCCTCAGTTTTCTTATGTGTAAGATAAGGATAACAGTAGTACTTACCCCATATGGTTGTTGTGAGAATTAAATTATTTAAAACACGTAAAAAAAGTTTAGAATCATACCTTATCCACAGTGTGCATTCAAAAATGTGAGTTATTATTGTAAAGTTTAATTTTAACAGGTATTGCTATCCCTACTGAACAGATGAAAAACTACAGTACTGAGAGGTTAAAGCAAGTGTCCAAAGTTGTTCAGCAAAGAGGAAGAAACAAAATTCAAATCCTGCCTGACTCCTACATTATTAAACATCTCAGCATCCCAGATAAATAGTACTAGCTGTGTAGGTCAGTTCTTGGTGCAAAGTTCCCAAATGGATCTGGAAAGTATGTGGGGACAAACTAAAGGGTGAATGGTCCTAAAATAATTAGCTACTTTGACAGTAGATCCTGTCTGAACCAGATCATAGTCTAGAGCAGTGGATCTCAACCTTCCTAATGCCGCGACCCTTTAATACAGTTCCTCATGTTGTGGTGACCCCCAACCATAAAATTATTTTTTCGTTGCTACTTCATAACTGTAATTTTGCTACTGTTATGAATCGTAATGTAAATATCTGATATGCTATATGTGTTTTCTGATGGTCGCGACCCACAGGTTGAGAACCGATGGTCTAGAGGAAGAGATATGCCAGTAAACATAAAAAAAATGCACGAAAGTATTATAAGTGTTGTGTTTGAATGCCCTATAAGGTATGTCTTACCTGATGTTACTTTTATACATGGAGAAAGCTCTGCTAGCCTTGGCTTAGGCTTCATTAAGTATAGGATCAAGCCAGATGCTGTTGGCTACAAGCAACAGAAACATACAACAATAGGACTGTTTTTTAAACATCAATAACAAGAAGTCAAAAAGGTTAGTAGGTAGGCATCTCCAGGGTTGGCTAAAGCAAAAATCCACATTGCATTTTTGAAACAACTTCTGAATGGTGAGCTCTGCAGACCATCTTCCCAGTGAAATAACCATAACTAGTAAAAATTATTTTCTAGAAAACCCACTGAAAGTCTCTAGAAAGTGTCTCATGGACATAGAGCAAGTAAAGAAGCATTTCATGTTAAGTAAGAACAGCAATATCTGTGCCATTTGAGCTATGTTTTGCTTCCAGTTCAGCATGATGAAGCCCTGCCCCAGGTGGGTGCAGGTAAGAACACAGGACTCCCTCTTCCCCCAGGCCCTGCTGAAGCTTAGAATATCACAGGGCACGAGGAATTCTCATCCCACCTCGCTCCATGATGCAAAGGCTAATTCTAGGCAAGAGTGGCTGAGAAGGCTGGGACTACTTTCCCGGACCTGCTGGCCCTCACTCTAGCTCAGTCATAAGGCAGAGGTTCCTCACCAGGAGAAGCAAACCAAGAAGGCCAGAAGCTGTGACTGCATCCAGCCCGGCACTTACACAGCGAGGACGCTCCTGCAAGAGGAGCAGGCTGCCTGGGGAGTAGTGCAGAGATTTTGCCACAGAGGGAAAGGGACACCTAAAGAATAGAAAACTCTGAAGCTTTCCCGAAAAAAATAACTGACTGTATTGGAAACAAAATGAGAAGTTCAAGCCTAAGGGTACTCTCAGAAACAACAAAGATTTTGGTGTAAGCAATTACAAGGAGGTCGGTAGCGCCTTAAAAGCAAGCGCTAAACCTTAAAGCATCTAGTAGTTTAATAGAGAGGATCACAAAAAGAGACAGCTAAGAATAGCCCTCCTGGGATGAGAACAAGCCGTAGAGACTAGTCTTAAAGATTATTCCTGCTAAGGGAACCATTCAAATTTCCCTGGAGCAGATTGTGGAGCAATTTATGTTCCAGGGCATTGTCAAAGACAATAGAGCAGCCGGTCATCAATTCATGGAGGCTGACAGCCAGGTGCGATACCAAGTGAGACAGACAGCTTAATATATTGGCATCTGATTGGCATCTTCTTCTCTTATTTTGGATTCATGCCATGAGCTCCTGTGGATCTAAGGCCTTTGGGCTCAGACTGAATTATACTACTGGCTTTCCTGGGTCTCCAGCCTACAGATGGCAGATCATGGGATGTTTCAGCATCCATAATTGTGTGAGCAAATTCCTCATACTATCTCCTTTGGTATATCTATATGACTATTTATACCTATATCTATCGGTTTTGTTTTTCTGGAGAAACTAATACAAAATATTAATAGAATAAAGAATGAAACCTCTATTCTAGAGGTTATAACTAGAGCAATTAGGCAAGAAAAATAATTAAAGGCATTAAGATTAGAAAGGAAGAAGCAAAAATCTATTTGCATATCACATAATTTTGTATATAGAAAATCTTAAGAAAATCATTAAATCCATTACAATGAGTGAATGAGTTCAGCCAGGTTGTAGGATATGCAGTATACCAGCAATGAACAATATGAAAGTGAATTTAATAAAACAATTCCATTTACAACAGCATCATAAAGGAAAAATACTTAGAAATAAGTTAAAATAAGTAGAAGACTTTTTTCCTAAAATCCTAAGTAAATAGAATGATGGGGGGGATGGGGGGTAATGTGGGGATAAGGACACGTATGTAATAACTTAATCAATAAAGAAATTTTAAAAAATAAATAGAATGACTTCTTATGTTGATGATTTGTTAAGAAAGCAACAATCCTCAAATTGATCTACAGATTCAATATATTCTCTATCAAATCCAAGTTATTTGCCTTGCAGAAATTGACTAGGTGATCCTAAAATTTATATGGAATCTCATGGGAGACCAAATAGGCAAAACAATCCTGAAAAAGAAGAACAAAGTTGGAGAACTTGTAGTTCCTGATTTCAAAACTGACTACAAAGCTACAGTAATCAAGACAGTGTACTATCGACATAAGGGTAGACAGACAAATCAATGGAATAAAATTGAAAGTTCAGAAATAATCCCTTACATTTATTATCAATGGATTTTCAACATTGATCTCAAGGCAATTCAGTGGGGAGAAGAATAGTCTTTTCAACAAATGGTGCTGAGAAAATTGGCTTTCCTCACATAAAAGAATGAATTTGGATTTCTACCTCACATTATCCACCAAATTAGCTCAACTGGATTATAGACCTAAGTGTAAGAACTAAAAGTATAAAACTCAGCCCTGGTCAGGTGGCTAGGTTGGTTGGAGCATCATCTTGTGCACCAAAAGATTGCTGTTCAGTTCCCGGTCAGGGCATATACCTAGCTTGTGGGTTTGATCCCCAGTCCAGGAGAATAAGGAGGCAACCGATCAATGTTTCTCTCTCATATTGATGTTCTTTCTCACACCTATGTTCCTCTCTCTCTCTCTCTCTCTCTCTCTCTCTCTCTCTCTCTCTCTCTCCCTCCCTCCCTCCCTCCCTCCCTCCCTCCCCCTTCCTCTAGCTTTCTCTCTCTCTCAAGTAAATAAACATATCTTCAGGTGAAGATTAAAAAAAAAGTATAAAACTCAGAAAAAAATATAGGAGTAAATCTTCATGATCTAAACTTAGGCAAAGCTTTCTTATATATAATACCAAAAATATAAGTGACAAAGGAAACATTAGATAAATTTGGACTTTATTGAAGTTAACTTTGTGCCCTAGTTAATGTGGCTCAGTTAGTTGGGCATTGTTGCCAGTTTGATTCCTGGTCAGGACACATGACCAGGTTGTAGGCTCAATCCCTGGTAGCTGGTGTGCAGGAAGCAGCCAATCTGATGTCACACTCTCATATCGATGTTTCTCTCTTTCTCTCCCTCTCTCCTTCTCTCTCTCTCTCTCTCTCAAAAAAATAAATAAATCAATAAACTAGTCTTTAAAAAAAGTTACATCTTGTGCCACAAAGAATACCATGAAGAAAGTGAAAAAGGCAACTGGGGAATTGGAGATATCTATAAATCATATATGTGATAAGTGACTAGCATCCAGAATATATAAAGAACTCTTAACACTTAAGAGTAAGTAAGACAAATAACCCAGTATAAAAATGGGCAAAGGATATGAAGGGACAGTTTTCTAAAGAAGATATACAAACGGCCACTAGCACGTGAAAAGAAGCTCAATGTCATTCACCATTAGGAAAATGCAATTCGGAACCACCAGCTACCATGCCCACCAATAACAAAGACAAACCATGATAAGTATTGGCAAGGATGTGGTGAGACTGTTACCCTTGTACATCAGTGGTGGGGGCATAAAATGTGTAGTCACTTTGCAAAACAGGCTAGCACTTCCTCAAAAACTTAAACACAAAGTTGTCATCTGACCCAGCAATTTCACTTATAGGTATATACCCAAGAGAAGTTTAAAAATATGCCTACACAAAAAAAATCTGTGCAAAAATGTACATAGCAGCATTATTTATAAATAGCCAAAAAGTAGAAACAACCCAAAACGTCAGCTGATGAGTGGATTTAAGTCATGTAATATATCTATACAATAGAATATAATTCATCAATAAAAGGGAATAAAATGTTGATACAGGCTCCAACATGGATGAGTCGTAAAAACGTATGCCAAGTGAAACAGGCCAATCACAAAGGGCCACATACTGTATGCTTCCATTTATACAAAATGTCCAGAATTGGCAAATGGAGACAGAAACTAATTAAATGGTTGCCTAGGGTTGGGGAGGTTAAGAGGAGACGAGGGATGACTGATAATGGGTAAAGGGCTTATATTTGTGGTGATGAAAAAATTCTAAAATTGTTTGAAGGGATGGTTGCAAAACTGTGAATATATTTGAAACAACTGAATATAAAATGGCCAACTGTATTAATGCTATCTCAATAAAGCTGCTTAAAAGTTTCATCTTTGTCATGTTTAGTGTCAGATTGTTTTCAGCTAGCTTCCTCGTGATCACAAGAATATCACCATGGCTCCAGGCATCACATCTTCATGGGACAATATTTAGAAGAAAATGAAAAGAGGCCCAGCCACATAACTCAGTGGTTAAGCATCGACCTATGAACCAGAAAGTCACGGTTTGATTCCAGGTCAGGGCACATGTCTGGGTTGCGGGCTCCAGACCCAGTGGGGAGCATGCAGGAGGCAGCCAATCAATGATTCTCTCTCATCATTGATGTTTCTATCTCTCTCTCCCTTTCCCTTCCTCTCTGAAATCAATAAAAATACATTTTTAAAACAGAGGTGTGTATGTGAATTTCTTGTTGTTGTTGTTGTTTTTAAAGGTCAAAAGCAACTTTCCCAGAAGCCCCCAGGCAGACTTCCTCTCACAGGACTCATTGGCAGGAACTGGGTGTCACACCCACACTTAAAATAGGGAGACTATCACTTCTCTACTCAAAACCCTCTGAGGGTGTCTCTTCTTACTTAGAGCTAAAGTTCTTTGATGTCCACAATAGCCTACATGGCTGATGTCCCCCACCCTCTCTTCACTGCTCAGCATGTCCCCGCAGCAGCTCTGGCCCGAACTGTATTTTGAGCCCAGTCTTTTATGAGTCCACCTGTGCCCTTTGCCCTGACACAGGGCCCAGTCTTGTTTAGAAGGCCGTGTTTCCCAAGTGGAGAAGAATCTTTTAACTCTAAGAAGTTTTAGCATTGGCAATAGAAACAATAAAGTAAATTATACCCACAATTTGAATATTTTTATGTGTTTGGTTCAGGAATAATTTGTGTATATTTAGTATTTTTAAGGTAATTGTAATGTTAAAGAGTATTTGGCATATTGAAATAGCTAAGAGATTAACATGATTCCAATTAAAAAGTGTAACTGAGTAATTGATTTAGATTTATGATTTTACATTAACAAGTGTAAGTGGTTTTATTATGTTTGTAAACAGATCTAGAACACATAAGAAGCTGTAAGAGTCAGCGTATTGCACACATTACTCAAGTCTTTAAAAGTTTTTATTTATTAGACAGGCAATTAAAGTACCTAAAAATAAAATCAACTGTATTAAATTTAATAATGCAGTTTAACATGTTTAAGTTAATTGCAAGAGCCCCCTGAAACTTGATTATTATCAAGTTTGTTCGATCTAGAGGTGGAATAGAGATGTATACGTTGAACTTAGAAGTTTAAAGAATTAGGTTTTTAATTTCTGTCCTTCACATATTTAAAGTTAAATTGTAAAGTAACCATAAGTAGTCCTTTCTGTGTGTAAAAGTCATCCTCAGGGGACTCACGTTGATACTTCAGGGATGGGCACCTGATCCCCAGAGCCAAGAAGATGTGAGAAAATGTTCGCCAGGAAAGGTGGAGCTGCTCTCCTCTCTTTCTACAAGGGCTACCACAGCCCCCCTCCCCCTCCCCTTAATCAATAGTAGAATGATATGTAGTCCAGAACCATGGGAGAATCTAGAGCTCTTTTGTGATGGGACAAATATGGAGTCAGAAGAAGAAGCTAAGCAACACAGCACTGTGAGATCAAAAGAAAGCAAACCTTTGGTGGCATCAGTTGAGCTGTTGGACCAACCCTTCCCTGAATCTGCATCTCGACTGCTTTGTTATATGGTCCCCTTTTCTGTTTAAGTCCATTTCAGTTGGGTTTTAGGTGTCCTGACTGGTGGGAGGAGCCACGGTAGTACTGGATAGAGCCTGAAGTTGGATTCAGGCTAACTTGGGTTCAAACCCTGACTGAGCATTCACTGGCTTTCAGGCCTTGGGCAATACTTCCTCTTTCTGGGTCTCAGTTCTCTTCTGAAAAATGGCAGTCACCCCTCCAGTGACATACCAAAGGTGCTCATCACGTCTGTCTAACACGGTAATTAATGAATGTGTTCATTTAACTCGTTCTACTTGCTGGGGACCAATCAGGGACAGAGTCCCTGCTTCATGGATAAGTCCATTACCTCCCCTCCTTTCTTTTTATTTTATATATTCATATCATATGTACCCCAACAGTAACTGTGCAGCTGAATCGCATTCTTCCTCTGTTCACTGGAAATAAAAGTCTAAGTTATCTCACTCCCCAGGACGCATTTTGTTCCTCTAGCAAGACTCCCAAGATGCCTTCGGTTTATGCTGTAGTTACTTGTAGCCATGGTTTATTATCCCCATTACAATCAGAGTATCGTACTGACACCCAGCATGGGAACTGGTATACAGTAGGTAATTAATAAGTGCTTAATGAATGAATCAATTAATTTACAAATATAAAGAAAGTTCTTACAACTCTCATCCTGTCTGTTTTCTCATATGTAAAACAGGGGCCATAATTAGCTGCTTTGGGTTGATTTTTCTTGCCCATGAATGCCTGCTCCCGTTCCTGTAAGCTAGAGGCAGCATGCCCTCTTCTCTGCTCTCTTGTTCGATCGTCCATTTCTCCAGTGGGATCTGAAGCTGTTGGTGATTAAGGGACTAAAACCATAGCAAGCTAACAGCTGATGTGGCAGCATCCATCACTGGCTTCATTTTGTTGCCTTGGCTTTGCCGGTAGATGAGATTGAGACACACTATTAACTTTGATGCTTCACTGGAGGGCTGTTCTGTGCCTTTGGTAATGAGATTTGGCAGTTCTCTCCTATTCTCTACTGGGGCTGGAGCTGAGCCTGTTGGTTCCAGGCATCTGATTAAATTGTCCTCTGAATGTGTCTTTAATTCTCAAACATGAGTAAAACCAAGTCATTTGGGGAACCGTTCCCTTCATCCACCTCAGTGTCAGTTAGGAATGTGTTTTGTGCAAGAAACAGAAAACCTGACTCAAGTGACAATAAACCAACAGAAGTTTATTTTTCTAATATAACAAGAGGTAGGTGGCTGCTGGTTTTGGTTCAGCCACTCAACTATATCAGGACATATGTCTCCCTTGACATGATGACAAGACAGCTGCCACCACACCAACCATCAGGGCTGTGTTCAAGGCAGGAGAAAACAAAAGCTTTCAGAAGCCCCAAGTCCACCCTCCAGCCAACTTGGCAGACTTTTGGTTAGGTCTTATTAGCCAGAACTGGATCACAAGGTCACCTTTAGCGGGGAAAGTGGAGAACATTCCTGTTGAGATTGGCTTAGAACAATCGTGATCCGTGCCATGGGCCTGGGCACATGGTCTTCCTGGGTATGTCTACCTCGACCTTCTTCAGATGCTGCTGTTGTTGTGTTTGAGTGATGGTGCTTGGAATTGCAATCTTCTTTGGTTTTACCCAACCCCTATGTGAGCTGGGGCCTCACTACATCTTGAGATGTAAATAAGATTGGCTATAACCCTTGACTCCAAGCCCCGTTAAATATTTCCCTAAGGTCTCTGTGAATTTCCAGGGTGGGGTAGGAGTATGGCTGATGCCCTCAATGTTTATTCCAGCTTTGGGCTCCTATTTCCCCAAATGGTATCTCAGTTCCATTCTGGGTCCCTTTAGATGTCCCCATACAGCTCCATCCTCTCCACCATCAACACCATCCACCGCCAAAGAAAACAAAACCAATCCACACAACGCATTTGTGAAAATGGCAGAGACTTTAATAAAGTGTGGGAGTCATGTGGGGGGCCGGGGGTTGCATTGTATACCATTCTGCCAGCAACATCAAATTGCATCACCCAAACCTGTTCTTAAAACCCATCCCGTTCTCGAGCATCAGTGTTTCCTCCAGGGCCTTGGCCCCACACAGCCCAGGTCCAGAATCGCTCTGCAGCAAATCCCCCTTCCCTTCTCTGCTCTTTCACTCCTTTCCGGCTCCCTCCCTGGAGAAAACCACAATTCTCAGCAAAACAAACATCTCAGGCAGAGCGGTTTGGCCTTTTCTCTCTGGTGCCCTGACTCTGCCAACACTGAGCCGTCATCTTCTAACTTTAGTGATTGATCAAGGCATTTTTCCAGACAAGGAGAGTCCCCCATGCCTGCTCCCCATCAGAGATAAGTTCTGATGACAAATAATACAGTTTTACTCTGTTGCATGCCCAACTTTAGTTGTGGAAGGGTAGAGGTCTCAATTAATTCTTGACTCTGGGCATTTGATGGGGGTGGGGTGAGTAGACCAGAGTACACTGGTTTGAAGCCAATTCAGTCTGAGAAAGGAGTGGATCACCATGGTCCACATCACTCACTAGGTTCTCTGCACTGATATTTGGGGCAAAACTCAGCCAGTCATGAAGACTTACCATACCCCCCCTTTGACATTCTTTATCTATCTACTCAGAGTGAGATTGCAGAGGGGTTTCATCTACTTTTTGCTTAAATGCAATGAGCATGCATAAATCAGCACACTAATTTGTACATA
>NW_005367209.1:7556443-7558485 GCF_000412655.1 Myotis brandtii
GTTTTCCTCTGGCACCTGGGACCCAGGCCTTTGGTCCGGCCGCAGTGGAGAAGCCAAGCCTCTTCAGTCTTCAGTCTTCACTCCAGCCAGAGCCTTCAGTCTTTACTCTGCACCTGCGTATGTAAATTAACCTCCATCTTTGTTGGGTTAATTTGCATAATCACTCTGATTGGCTGGTGGGTGTAGCAGAGTGACACCAATTTGCATGTTTCTCTTTTATTAGTGTAGAAGATATATATATATATGAAATGACTTACACAAGTGTTTCATGTTCGTCATCTCGCTGGATTTCCCAGTGGCCCAAAGAGGTGGGTGTGAGAGGGAACTCTGAGAATCCAGACCTGCCTGACTCCAAATATTCTCTATATGACAGCACTTCAGCTGCTTGTGCTTTGTGACAGGTGACCAGGTTCTCAGCTCAGTCCCTTCTCATCCTATGGCCTTGGTCCTTTCACCCTGAGCCTCATTTTCTCTCAATGAAACAAAAGAAATCCGCAACGGTCAGATTGTGTGGTGTGGGCCTACATGGTGGCTTTGTATTCTGCCGAACCCACTTCCTTCTTGGTTCTAGGTCAAGGCTGACCGTCAGTGGAGTGCGTGCGAGAGTGGGAAGGGGAAGAGAAGCAGTGGCCATGTCTATGCTGAAGATGTGGGCACAAGCTTGGCTCCTGAGCAGCGCCCACACCCTGCTGTGCCTGGGCTGGCTTACCCTGCTGGTGGGAGCCGCAGTGGGGGCTCCTCCTACAGTTTCTCTGGACCCTGGGCCAGGTTCATGTGCAGCTCCCTGGCAAAGTCCTTCCCACCAGTCATCTGCCTCATCCCAGTTGGAGGCTTGGGACTGGTGAGAGAGTGAAATGGGTTCCAGCGCATCCTTGTGGGTTCAGTTTTCCTTGTTCTCACCGGCTTCACAATCACCTTTCCTTCCCAATTGCCTGTCTCCCTCACTTCAGGCCCAACGCTGGTATGGTCCTCAGGTCAGCAGCATCAGAAGCATCAACCAGAAAAACAACACTGTTCTCTGTAGTATGACTGTGCAATTACGTGGTGATACTTGGTGTAGGCTATAAAATTCATCAATAAGGAAGTGTTGTAAAATAATTTATAAGAGGTAATGGATAGTGTGTAATGAATGGACCATTAATAATTGATTGTCTAGAAGCAAACTGCTTTTGTTGGCTAAACTTTTAATGTTGAGCGTAAGGAATGTACTTTTTATATTATTTTTCTACCAAATGGCAATACAAATAATGAGAGGATGATGCAGATGCCTACACCAAGTACTGACTGCGGAAGTAGCCATGCCAGTGCGGCCTTTTAGTCACGTTAGTGATCAATATTCCCTTGCCTTGTCAGAATTTGACTATGACTTACATTTTATTTTTAAAATTTTAGTTATCAAACTTGTATTTAAGCTGATTATCATTTATGGAATAGTAAACTTATTTAAATGAACTTGTTAAATGAGTAATTTAAAGATCTAAATAATTCAGTAAACAATTAATTTCATCCTTTGCACAAGTAACACAATAAAAAAATTGAGAAAAAAAAAGAAGCATCAACCACAGACAGATAAACATATATATATACAACTTCATAAGGTCAAATTCCTGTAATAAAGCTCTTGTTCATTTCTGGTAGATCTGTTTTTCACCTTGAACTCTGATGGTACAATTGACAAGATAACAGAGGGAAAAGCACCCAGCACAGAGTAGGGCCTCAATAAATAGTCCTCCTTTTGCTATGATCCTCATTCCACTTTGTTCTAATCAGGTGAATTAAGGATGAGGGTTTCGGGTGGTGGGGGACAGTGTTATGAATTCCAACTCTCAGTTTTAGAGGATCTCATTAAAATAGATCGGATTCTTGTCCTATATAATAAAGAGGTAATATGCAAATTAACCCTCACACCCTCACAAGATGGCTGCCTACAACCAGGCTGGCAGGGGGGTTAGTGAGGGACGACCAAACGACTGAACAAGCAGGCTGCGTGGGGCGACCAGGCTGGTGGGGGGGCCATGAGGGGTGATTAGGCTGGCGGGGAG
>NW_005367209.1:7558513-7578348 GCF_000412655.1 Myotis brandtii
GGGGCAGTTGGGGGCAACCAGGCTGGCAGGGGGGGGCAGTTAGGGGTGATCAGTCAGGCAGGCAGGTGAGCAATTAAGAGCCAGCAGTCCAGGATTGTGAGAGGGATGTTCGACTGCCAGTTTAGGCCCAATCCCCGGGATCGGACCTAAACCCGCAGTCGGACATCCCCTGAAGGGTCCTGGATTGGAAAGGGTACAGGCTGGGCTGAGGAGACCCCCCCCCCCCCAACACCCGCATGAATTTCATGCACCAGGCCTCTAGTTTATAAATAAAAGAGACACCACCCTCTGCCCAAGGTAGTTTAAGGGAAGAAGAATCGCAGGCGCTCCAAGGACAAGGACATAGCACAGATTTGGGACCCAGTAGGCCTTCATGAGACTTTCTCTCCATGCCACTCACTGCATCTCGGCTCTACTCTTCTTTCTCTGTCATGGCCACCAAGAACCACAGGCTTTTGTAGTTCCTCTATTCAACAGATCAGCCCAAACTAAACTCTTAGTCCTAAATTTATATTTCCAGTAGAGAGATTGGTTCCGCCAGGAATAGCCTCAAACTTGGTTTGCTGCTTTGCTGTTGCCATCTTGAAATTCTCAATGCATTTCACACAAGGGCCCCGCATTTCAGTTTCACACTGGAATCCACACGGAGACCTGAGAGGCTGCATGGAGGGAGGGAAGATGCAAAATCCTGAGCTTGTGTAAAGGCTCAGAGGTGGGACAGAGCCTGGGACATCGTGGAAATGGTCGTGCTTTGGTCCAGCTGGAGTGTAGAGGGCACAGAAATGCCAGGGATTGTGGCCGGGGCCAGCTGTAAAGGCCATGTGGGTGTTCCAGGCTAGGAGTTTAGACTTTATCCAGAGGCCATATTGGTGTTAATTATGAGATAGGAGGGCACAGGGGTAAGGCCAGAAGCAGAAAGCCCAGTTAGAGCTGGTTCCTAGAATCCAGCAGAGAGCCAGGGAGAGCCTGGCTGATTTGAATGACATTTAGGAAGTAGAAGCCAGTAATCAGTGACTGAGTGAATATGCAGGGTGGCGGGGGGGAGGAGGGGAGGGCAGAGAGGGGGTAGAGGGTTGTGTCAAAGTCTGTGTTTACCCAACACCTTTAGTTCAGAACCCCTGGGAGTGGCTCCCACAGACCTGGGCATCGTGCCCCTCAGATGCTGGCTTGTGACACCTCCCAGCTTAAGCTGGGGGAGACGAAACCCCTGCGGGTAGTTTCCAGTCTCTTTGCTCAAACGCAAGCTCCAAATGAGCTTCTGCCCAGAGCTTTCATGTGTGAAAAATGACTGTGCAGCCTGCCCCTGCCTCCCAGCACCTGATGCTGCAGAAGCTGAAGCCTCCAGGGGTATGAGAGAGGAAGAGGAAGCTGATGGCACGATGAGGGGCCTGCTCGACACCACCTGAGTCCGTCCCATTGGGTGAGTCCTAGAATAATAAATGCCGAAGCCAGAAGGAAAGTTAGCCGTAATCTCACCCCATTTTATGGATGGAGACACAGATCCTGCAGGGAAGAAACGAATTGCTCAAGGTCACAAGGGACGGATGGAGCATTCTGGCTTCTGATTCCCATTCTGCAGCTGATTCCACCAGGTGGTGTTGCCTTCTTGACCCCTGGCCCCTGAGCTCCCTTACCCCAGAGCCGTGGCTCGCGAGCCACATGCGGCTCTTTGGCTCCTTGAGTGTGGCTCTTCCTAAGCCTTAGGAGTACCCTAATTAAGTTAATAACAATGTACCTATCTATATAGTTTAAGTTTAAAAAATGTGGCTCTCAAAAGAAATTTCAATCGTTGTACTGTTGGTATTTGGCTCTGTTGACTAATGAGTTTGCTGACCACTGCCCCAGAGGATCTGAGAGGCACACAGCTCCCGGTCAGAAGTTTGGGACGGGTCAGCGACTGAAATGGGTTCCAGTGCATCCTTGTGGATCTGAGAGGCACACAGCTCCCGGTCAGAGGTTTGGGACAGGTCAGCGACTGAAATGGGTTCCAGTGCATCCTTGTGGGGTCAGTTTTCCTCCAACCCAGCCTCAGGATGCTTTCGGCTTCAAGGAAATAAAACCTTAACCCCAAATTCTCTAAATAGTGGTTCTCAAAGTGTGGTCCCAGGCCAGCCAGCATCAGCATCACCTGGGAACTTGTTAAAATTGTAAATTCTTGGCTTTGCCTACGGAATCAGAAACTCTAGGGGTGGGCCCCAGCCATCTGTGTTTTATCAGGTGATGTTAATGCTCCAGTGACAGAGCAGGAGGCTGCAGGGCTGGCTATTTCAGTGGCTTGATGGCTTTATAAGGACCCTGACTTTCCAGGCTCCATCCTCCTTGCGCGGACTTCCAGCTTTAGGCTTGGCCCTTAGCTGTGTTCATTGACAGTTTCACCATGAAAACGCCAGGAAGAGAGGAGACTGTTTTTTGTTTGTTTGTTTGTTTGTTTTTTTCCTGGACGTCTCTTTTAATCAAAGAGAAAACCCTTCCTAGAGCTCCCCCAGCAGACACCCCTCACATCTCATTGGCCAGAAGTGGGGCACGTGCTCTCTTTCAAACCAATCGCTGGCCAGGAAAATCGAGTTATTAGGATTGGTTTGGAATAATCTCCACTACAGAGAGGAACTATGGCATAATGATAAAAAGAGCACAGATTCTACAGCCCCTCCACCCTTCAGATCTGGGCCCTGCATTTACTCATTTCATGACCTTGGTTAAGTTACTTGACCTCTCCGTGCCTCAGTTCTCTCATCTGCAAAATGGACATAATAATAACATTGTTATTAGGAGGACTAAGTAAATTCATATTTATAGAGCACCTAAGACAATACTTGACTATATTAAGAGTTTATTAAATAAGTATACACATTGTTTTTAATCAGGATTTTAAATTTATTTTAATTAATTAATTTATCTTGATTTTTTATAACTTAATTTACAGGGCTGAGGATCATCCAATAACAGTACAGAGAACACTTCCTCCCCTCTCCCCCCTTTTTGGTTTCAGAATGTTCCATTATATGAAGGTATATAATTTATTTAACAATTAGGTTATTTTAATTTCTTTGCTAATACTTACAGATATGTTGTTTCGTATGTGTGTGAGTACGTATGTAGGACAACATCCTAGGAATGAAATTGCTGGGTTGAGGGTTCGGGTATTCGTAATTTTGATAGATGGCCCTCCAGAGCTGTTATACCAATTTATACTCCCACAGCTGCATATGAGGTACCTCATCACCAGAATAGTTACCTTTTCCCAACTCCTCCAGCCCTCATGACAATCCAGGTGTATTGCTACTGTCATTTGCCCAGGAAGAAATGCACCCGGAGAGGTGAGATGACTTATCTGGGGTCATCCGTGGGCTCAGAGAGGAGACCACACAGGACCCTCCCCAAGCCTGGGGCGCCACTTCACCGTTCACAGAGCCCTTCCCTGTGGTGGTAGATGATCCCTCGGATGCCAGCCCGCAGTGTGCTTCCCCCTGGCAGCCAGCATCTGCCTTCCAGAGGATGCTGTGGCCTGCGTCTAAGGAGCTGGGAGTGCCTGGGAATGTGTGTTTCCAGAGGGGAATTTGTTTTCTCCAATCCCTGATGAGTATGCGAGTGTAAATACCCCAGCCCCAGGCCCCCAAATGGGACAACTCTGCCATGCAACTTCTACTATCTCCAGGGCACTGCTGCAGGCTTCACCCGACGTGGGGCTTGTAATGACACACCCTTGCTTGTCCATTACCTGTCCTGCCTCCCATCTTCTCCCAACTGTCCTGGAATGCTCCACAGCAAGCTATTACAATGTATGATATGACATGATATGACATGATATGATATGATATGACATGACATCACATGACATGACATGATATGAAGATATGGTAATGAATCCATGACATGACATGATATGATATAACATGACATGACATGACATGACATGACATGATATGAAGATATGGTAATGAATCCTTTCTTTACTTTCACAGGAGTCCTTGTTTCAGGGTCAACTAGTGGGAACCCCAACCTAAGGCACCTTCTGTGGTCTCTTTCATGCTTGCCTGTCAGTGTACCCATTGTAGAGGTGAGAAAACAGGTTGGGGAAGTGAGTGTTTGGAAGTTACAGAGCCACAGGTGGCCCAGGCTGGACTAGTACCCAGAACGTCTAACTCCTCGCTCATGTCCCTGCAAAGGAAGGACTGACGCTCCAGGACTGGCTGAGAATGGAATTCGCCCCCTCCTTTTCTCACTTCCTGAGCGCAGTGAGTCTTCTACAATCTCCCACATGGCATGTCGGGGTCCCTGGGCCTTTGCCTCATCTTGTCTCTGAAGTGACTACGCTGTCTGATACTAGAATCAGTTCAGTATTTCCCATCCGTCACATCCTAAATGCTTCTGAGTCTGACTATGATCGCAGCAGGCAGACCATGATGCACTTATTTAACATACCCTGAGTCAGGGCCTCTTGTATATATTTTCATTTATTCGACTGAATAGGGAGGAGGGGGGTGGAATCAACTGATGCAGCTCTTGAGTCAGGCCAGCTGGAAGAGGGGGCTGAGTGCTACAGGGCTCACCTGAGCAGGAGCCGAGGACTCCCCATGCCTAGAACTGGGGTGATGACCCCCTGTGTCCACACCCCACTCCCATACACATTACCCCAGACTGTGCTCCATGAAGGCCAGCGGCACCTCTGTCTGGGAGCAAACAGCCGGCAGGAATTCCCCTGGAATCTGCAAGGAAGGAGAGCTAGGGTTAGGCCAGACCCTGACTTCACTTCCTCCACTTGTCCAGGAGGGGGCGGCAGCGTCCCTGGTTACAGGCGGCGGAGCATCTGGGAGCTTATCTGCAGAGGAGTCTGGAAGTGTCTGGACCTGTGAGCCAGGCCTGGATGAGGACGTGTTTGCAAGTGCGGGAGGAGAGAGGGTCTGAGCATGTGACGGAGTGCTCGGACTGACAATGTGTGTTTCTGCAGGTGCATTTATTCGTTCAACTTTCTTGCTCATTCACAGTGTTTATTAAGTGTCTACTCTGTGCAAATCCCGCTCTAGAGGCTTAGGATACAGCCGTGAGCTCTTGCTCATTCACAGTGTTTATTAAGTGTCTCTGCGCAAATCCCGCTCTAGAGGCTTAGGATACAGCCGTGAGCCTGATGGACCTGGTCCCGACTCTCATGAGACCAGAGCTGGGTAGAGGAGGAGTGACATCACAGGGCGACAAGGATGACCTCAGGTGAGGGGCGGGACTCATTGAGACCAGGGGGTCAGAGAGCATCTCTGAAGGAGGCGGCATTGGAGCTGAGACCTGAAAGGCAAGAAGGAACCAGACAAAGATGTGGGAGACCATTCCCAGCAGAGGGGCGAAGGGGGAAAGGGCTGCCAGTGGTGCCTGTTGGAGCTGGCGTCTGAAGAGTTTAATTTTAGTCTAGGACAGGAAGTCCTCACTTTAAACCCGGGGAGGGGGGCGGGGGTTGCGACGTTTGGTTTACAGTTTTAAAACCTCTGTGGCTGCTGAGTGGGAAATGATCTGGAATTGGGCAGCGTGGACAGTGAGGAGGCCACTGCATTGCCCAGGCCAGAGCCCAGCTGTGAGTGGAGCTGAGGGGAGGGCACGTGCATTGTGGAGTCCGCCCTGACCTCGGGGCGAGAGGAGGAAGCGAGGGCCCTCCGGGTACTTGACCTGAAAGGGGCTGGGCTTCCAAGTGGAAGCAGCTGTGCTGGCGCCTGGCATGGTAAAGGCCAGTTTCTGCCTGCGGCCTCTCTGCCTCAGCTCCCTGACCTGTCTGACCAGCCCAGACCTCTGAGGGCCAGGCCTGCTCCTCCCTCGGCCTTTGAGAGACGAGAGAGAGAGAGAGAGAGAGAGAGAGACCTGAGGGCCAGGCCTTCTCTCTTCGGCCTTTGAGAGACGAGAGAGGGAGAGAGAGAGAGAGAGAGAGAGAGAGAGAGAGAGAGAGAGAGAGAGAGAGATATTCTGGAGCAGCAGCTTCAGCCTGCCCTCCAGGCTTCCCCAGGGTTCAAGGACAGAACCCTTTGCTTGGGTCCACGGGGACCTGTCACTCCAGGCAGCTCCCTCCCAGCAAAGCTTTCTTCTCCCGTCATCTCATCCTTCCTGGGGGACAGCACGGGCTTGGAGACAGGCTCTCCGGGACGCTGGCTCGTGTTGTGAGGAAGCTTTGGTCCCAGGCAGAGCCCGCCGCTCAGCAGCTAGAGTCTCAGCAGACAGCAGTGCCAGCCACCACTCACGCAGGGGAAGAAGCCGCGGAAGATTCCAGCCCCAGCCGATGCCAACAGGGGCAGAGATGAGCGGTCCCCGCCAAGCCCTGCCCAAATGGCACTTCCGTGCACACAGTGAGGCTTGCTGATGGAAGTCATTACGTCGTGGGGAAGTTGGTTATGCACCAATAGATAACTGGAACAACCTTCAATCCCAGCCCTGCCCTACCAGCTGTGTGAGCTTGAGTAGGTTGCTTAACCTCTCTGAGTCTCAGAGTCTTTAACTGTGGAATAAGGATCATGATACCCATGAGGAGGAATTCTCAGGAGAAAGTCTCCTATCACCCAGAGGGGTGGACTCATTTGTGAAGGATCACACAGACAGCAGGCAGAGACCTGGAAGCTGGACCCTGGCTTGGGGAAGGGCCTTTGTCCCCAAGCCTGAAGCTCTCCCTAAAGACCCAAGCTGGTTGGCCAAGGACGGGAGGAAGCTATGGGCCCATATCCGGAGGCTCCGTGCTCCCAGGGCCACGATCCTGAGTGTGTCCCCGGAGGGACTGCCTCTGGGAGCCATGGCCCAGGTGCCATGTGGGCCTGTTCTGCCCCCAGCAGCTCAGGGCCTTGGCCGCTTCACCTCTGGGACTGCAGCCTCCACTGCAGTTGTAACCTGGACCTCATGTCACCAGGACTTGGGAGGTATCAGCCCATCTCTCGTCCCCTTCTCATCTCCCACCTCTCCCACCAAACCCACTCCAAATCCTACCCAGGACCTCTGGCCCCGCGCCCTCCCTCTCTGCAGCCATGGCCCAAGGGCTGGCCGTCCACTGACCCACCACCCGATCCTGAGCCTGAGTTTCAGCGTCCTTACCTGCCCAGGGGGATGATGGCCCCTATTGGCGAGCTCCTGCCAGGATTAAAGATAACAACCAGGAGGACCTGGGTACTTCTAGCCTAGGAGGCGCTGGAAGGCTGGAGGCCAGGGGACCACATGCTTCCCCGGGAATAGGGAGCTTTCTTCCAAGCCTCTGAGAACACGCTGCCTGCCCTCTGCAGCGCCCCAGCAGATGTGCTCTGGGCTGGGGATGTGGGCCAGCACCGGCACCCTTGGCCACCCACAGTGTGTGCTGGTGCCTGTTGCTAGGCAACAGACCTCCTCTCAGGCCCTGAGCCCCTGATGTCAGCTGCCTCCCGGCTGCCAGTGGCCTCCTAGATTTCTCTCCTCCATAGCCCGGGAGGGAGGAAGGGGCAGTTGTGTGTTGGGGACTCCGTGAGTTGCCATGCCTCTCTAGAGCCAGGCCCAGGAGAGGCTGTGACGAGGAATCCGGATCTGTCATCAGGGTTGGGGCCCAGTGAAGGACAGGGACCTGCCTAGACAGAGCCGAGCGGTGGTGGAGCAAGGGCTCTATCTCCTCATTGCCGTCCCCACTAGAGGTGATGCAGACGGGTCAGAGAGGTCAAGTGACTGACCCAAGATCACACAGCAAGTAAGAGGCAAAGCGAGGGTTCCAGCCACATCTGTCTATGCCAAGACGTCGTTTAAGCTTGTGATTTGCAGGTGGCACTCCTTCGAGCCTCAGGTGTCTGCAGCAGTGTCTCAGGGGCCTCGGAGGGGAGGTGACAGAAGCCGAGCTCACAGGTGGGACTCTGATACTCCTCCCCAATCTCATCCATTGTATTTGGGCCTCACAAGGAACAAGGGGAGGCTACAATGTTTTTGAGAAATTGCTGACCCATTCAGCACCTTCACTGCATCAGTGTGGAAACTGAGGCTCACAGAGAGGAAGGGACTGGTCCAAGGAGCGCAGCGAGGACTAGGAGCTGGGGCGTCTGATCCTCACCCAGGGGCTTCCCGGGGGAGGGGAGGGGAGGGGGAAATAAGGGAACGGAGTAAAGAGGTCTTTACGTCGAGCAGCTAAATCACTCTTTGTGTTCACCAGCACCATGAACATTTCCCTTCGTCCCCTCGCACTAGCCGAGCAGTACCCTGTCCCTTTCCCGTCCACCCGCCTCCGCACACGGTGCTGTCGGAATCGTGGTGCTATTCCTGGGCCCACTTGTTCAGTGCCAGCCTCCCCGCTGCGAGGGGGCCGCCCTGCAAGCAGGGACCAGGTCCATCTCAGCAGTTGTGTCTGTCTCCCCGCACGAGGCTTGGCTCAGTAACAGGCATGACAAAGCCGAGTCCTCACAGCACCCTCAGAGACATTTGTCATTTTGGTCCTGCAGTATCCATCCTGTCCTTCCTACCCCTGATTTCCTTCTGGGGAACTGCCTTTCCCGCATTGCAGAATAGTAATAATAATAATAATAATAATAATAATAAACTAATATTTATTGCTTGCTTTCTGAATGCCAGGTACTGTTCTCCGTGCTTTGCACACGCCGCTTCATTCATCTTCTCAGTAAACCCAGCACACGGTCCAGCTCCCAGCAGTTACCGAGGGCAAAGCCAGCTTGAAGGTGGCCTCACTTGCATGCAGGCTGGGATCTGAGCTGAGCTAGGCCAGCCCTGGAGGCACCCTGCTCTCTCCCTGCCCTGTGGGTCTTTCCCTCAGGGCTTGCTTCTTAGCACGCTGACACCACTGAGGCAGGGCACGTGACCTGCGCGTCCAGGTGGGACTTCAGTCCGGAGTGGAATGATGCGGGACCCAGTATGGGCGGAGTTGTCATTCCACAGGCAGGGCCCTGACAATCTGGTAGCTGTTATCCTGATTCCTGCCTGTTCCCTGGCTCTCCAGCTTTTGCCTCAATTCTATGATCCCCAATAATCTCCCAATAAATTCTCCTTTTCCTAAAACACCAAGGAACCTCATGGATACAAGGTGAAGAGGGGATGCATCAGTTAGCTGCTGCTGTGGAACAAAATGCCACCAAGAAACTATTGAATTAAAACAACAGGGAATTCTTTCTCACAGTCCCGTGAGTCTACTGGAATGTTCTTCTGGGCTGGATGGTGTAGGATGGCCCACACACTGGCTGGCAGTGGGCAGGCTGGCTGGTCTGGGACCCGTCTCTGTCTCATGTGGCCTCCCAGCCTCCAGCGGCTCAGGCTCGCTCACACGATGCTCTCAGAGACCCAAAGAGCAGCCAGTGCTCTGCAAGCCTCTGGGTGTGTCCCATATGCTATTGTCCTATTGGCCAAAGCAAGTCACATGGCCGGGCCTGGAGTCAGGGTGAGGGGGACCCCCAAAGGGCATGGATGGAGAAGTGGGGGAGAATGATGTGTGGCCTTTTTCACCGTCTCCCACCGGTGGGTGTTTTTCCAGGAGGGTCTGTGCTGACCTCCATTGTCCAGGGCTCCAGGCGCAGAGCGGGAAGGCGGCCCTCCCAGCAGCGCTGCGGAGAGGGGAAGGCAGGGCCCGCTTCCCTCTCTGATGTGAATCGAGCTGATACAATAATCCCTTTGGCAACGAGGAAAAGCTGCAGGGAGACATTTGTTGTGCGGAATTAGCAGCCCATTGCCTGTGCGCAGCGCTGACCTGGGCTGATTGCCTTTATGCGCAGAAAAATAAGAAAGGGACCCGAACGCGCTTCCAGCGCCCAGAGAGGTCGCCGTCTTTAAAAAATCAATTACCTGTTCCCACTTCAGAGGAAACACTTCGCACATGCATTTTACATTTTAAGTAGAACTCAGGGCTCCCGGCTGAAATCTACCTGGAAATTCTTGTCAGGGGCTGAGCCGCCAGACAGAAGCCCCCAATTACCTCGGCTATTGACGTTCCAGGCGGAACGCGGTGCCATCTCAGTAATGAACTGTGTTTCCATCCAGAAGAAAATCCCAAAGTGTGACAACCCTCAGATCAGTTCCTCCTCCCGCCTCCTGGCCTGCCACCCACGCAGTTTCCCAGCCACGTACACTCCGTGGTCACAGAGAAGAGACGTGGGAGGAATCGTCTGCCTTCCTCTAGGCCGGCATGAGCTCCGGTGTCACACTCAATCCCTTTCTGCCGCCTTCTAATTGTGCGAAATTGGCTCATGACGCAACCGCTCTTGACCTTGGTTTTCTCATCTGTGAAATGGACACAAGAACAGGGCGTCACAGAGTCGGCTACAACAGCGTCGTTCCAGGTGGCAGTAGCCCGCGTGGCGGTGGAGATGCAGGAGTGGATGTTTGTTGAGGACTTTCTGGGCTCCTCGAGCCTCAGCCTCCCCACAGCGCTGACTGGTGGGCAGCCAAGGAGAGGGTCTGGCTCAGGAGTCGGGCTGCCTGGGTTCAAATCTCAGCCCTGCCGCTCACCAGCGGGCTGACTGAGGCCAGTCACTTCACATCTTCGTGCCGTGGTTTTCTCATCCATCCACAGCGCCTGCCTCGCAGAGCAGGACCTGCCGAGGCCTGGGGGAGACTGTGGTGTCCTGGCCCCCCGACATGGGAGGAAGAGTATGAAGGAGGCTGGGCGTGGAGGAAGGTCAGTCCACCTTCAGCCCATTGACTCTGAGGTGGCCCTGACTAGGTGATGGGAGGTAGGGGCACACTGGGTGCAGGTGAAGGCCCGGGCAGGCGGCTGGGGCACAGATGGCTGGCAGGCATGGAGAGTTCAGTAGCCCCTTGATGTGACGGGGAACGGGGTCTGACAGCGATCCGTCGGGAGAGCGCTGTGTGCATCCGAGGAAGAGTGTGAGCCACAGGTGGTGGGCGAGCCCTGGCCTGAGCCACAGCCTCTCTGTGAGGAGAATCGCTGAGAAAGGTAGAGTCAGTCCTGGGTGTCCCCACCTGGGCCGAGCCAGACAGCCCTTGGGTCAAGCCACTCCCTCTCCTCGAGCCCCAGGTCCTCCAGCTTTAAAATGAGGACAATCATGTGCAGCCACCCGGGCGCCGTGGTCACCAGAGGCCACCGGAGAAGGTGTCATAGCCCATGGTTGTTACTATTGCATCTGTCCTGACGCTCCACACTCCTCCGCTACGACCAACCGGTCAACCTGTCAGCCGCTCCTGGTGGCTCTACCTCCAGAATCTCCCAGACTCTGGCCCCTTCCCACCTCCGCCTTGGCCAGCCGCCCAGTGTAGCCACCTCTCCCACGGTATGTGCTGGCCTCCTGGCCCCCTTCCTGCTTCACCACCCCACATCTGTTCCCAACATGGAAGCCAAGGGACCCTTTGACAATGGAAGCCGGGTCCTGTCCGTGGGCTCACACCCTCCAAAGACCTAGTAATGGCAGGCAGGCCCTGCGTGATGGAGGCCTCCCCCCACTTCCCCTCCTCTCTCACCTGCCTCCAACCCATCGAGACCCCCCCACTCAGGGCCTTTGCACTTGCTGCACCCCTTCCCCAGACATCCACCTGGCTCACCGCTCTCTCCAGTCAGGCCTCTGCTCAAATGTCACCTCTGCCAGGAAGCTCGCCTGCCACCCTGACCCTCTGCGTCCCATTGCCCTGATTTCTCCCTTCGAAGCACGCACTGCCTGCTGCATGCTTTAGTGGTTATGTCTATCTGTCTCCCTGCACTGAGCTCTAAGGGCCAAGAAAATGGGGTGTCATGCATGGATGTCTCCGGATCCCCAGCAGTCAGCCTGGGCCTGCCTCGGAGTGGCCACTACTGGGACCATAACAGCCGCCCTCACTTGCTGACCTCTGCGAGGGCTCCATGCCTCTGACCTGTTACATCTCATAACTGTGTTCAGTGGTCGGCAAACTGCGGCTCGGCAAACCGCGGCTCGAGCGGCTCTTTGGCCCCTTGAGTGTGGCTCTTCCACAACCGAAAACCGACTTCTTCACATGGGCCACAAAGTTTCAATCGCACTGTACGTGTGCGCCCGCACGTGGTATTTTGTGGAAGAGCCACACTCAAGGGGCCAAAGAGCCGCATGTGGCTCGCGAGCCGCGGTTTGCCGGCCACGGGTGTAGGTCAGTAACCAGTATGACTCCCTGGTAGACAGGGCAGGACCCCGAGGCTGGCAGAGCCCTGTACCCGCCCAGGGGCCCCTTTGTGGGTAAGAGGAGGTCTGAGGCACCAGGTGGTGGCCCTCCAGGCAGCTCAGGCCATGAGTCCCAGCACAGGAAAGGTCAGAGGCAGAGGCGATGCCCAAGTGAGCCCCTGGCGCCCCGGCATGTGTGGGCCGAGAACAGGGGAGCACAGCCTCCGGGTCACCAATGCCCAGGTGGGGCCGAGGCCCCGCAACAGCCAGCGTCCAGGGCACGCCAGCGCCTGAGCTCCTCCCAGGCCCCAAGCGCCGAGCGTGCAGCTTCTTTCAGGGCCAGTGGGCAGAGCGAATGGGCAGCGGGTCCTGTCAGGGCGATCAGGGAGCTCCAAGCTGAAGGGATGGCAGCTTGGTATGTGGTCTGTGCCGCCTCTCTGGCTAAACACAGAATAAAGCTCCTACCTGCCCCTCACCCCTGCCCGGTGCCAGATTATGTAACGTGTTTGTGCTGCAAGTGGCACCCACTGACTCCCTGAGAACTCTGCCTTCACCCTAGAAATGAGTCTTGGGAGGATGGCCAGTGCTCACCACCCCGTGCCCCAGCCTGCCCAATGCGCGAACACACACACACACACACACACACACACACACGCATGCACATGCTTGCTCACAGGCACGCATGTACGCACACCACTGTCCAAAGGAAAACAGAAACTTGGCGTCAGTCACTCAAGAACTCTTTATTGAGCACCTACTATGTGCCAGGCACCCGTACAGCAGTGAACAGGATGGACGAGCATGACTGCCCTCGGGGAACTGGCATTCCAGTGGGCGTTATGGACAACAAACAGGACAAACAGATGCTGCAGGAGACGGTGCTGTGCTCTCAGGAGGAAATTAAAAGTAAAGCCAGCAAGGAAGACAAGACAAGAGGGACGGGGCTGGGTAGATATCAGGGGGCGGGGTGAGGTGGGAGTGGGGGGGGATACATTTCAGGAGAGAGAATGAGTGCAAAAGCGTTGAGGCAAGAGTGCCGTGACGTGTGTCCCCCCAAAACACACGCTGGTGGGGCTGGAGCAGTGTGAGTGAGGTGAGGAGAGTAGAGGGGTCAGGGAGGGGACAGTGGCCGACTAAGGGCCTGCATGCCAGGGTAGGACTTGAGTTGTTACACTCAATGAGAGGGAAGCCACTGCAGGGCGAACCTGCCCGGTGAGCACACCATGTCCCTCGTCTGCACATGGAGCTGGTGGCCTCGTACCTCTGAGGCCTCGGTGGCAGCCTGCTTCTCCATGTTTGCTCCCTCCCTGGCGATGGGTCCCTGCTTTCTTCTGAGCTCCACTCCAGGGGGCTCTGCGAGGGAAGCTGGAGGAGGAGGGCCAGGCAGGAGGGGACAGCCTTCCTGCTGCAGAGCCCAGACAGGGCTGTGGCTGCTGAGAGGGGAGAAGCTGCTGGGCAGGCGGTCGGTCAGGAGAGGCCCGTCCAAGGTCCGAGCCTGAAGCTGACTCTCCAAGCTGGAGAGACCCTTCTGGGCCAGCGACCCACACCCATTCTCCTCTAACTTTTAACTGGAGTATTTTTATACCAACAGAAAAATGAAAGGAATCTTGCAATGGACACCCTACATACCCTCCACCTATGTGCTCCCTTCCTCTCTCCCTCCCAGCCTCTCTCCAGGGAGAGGAAAAGACGGAGAGACAGACATAGAGAGAGAATAGAGGTATAGCTTAGCTATCAGGCCATTTCACCCCTAAATACTTCAGCCCATACTCATGTATCTTCCCCAAACAAGGGCATTCTTCTTTCTTTCTTTTATATTTTAGTTTCATGGACAGCATTTTTATTTTTAATAAAAAATGTTCCCATCATCATTTACAAGGGCATTCTTCTATACAACAAAAACACTGAACTCTAAAATAACCAAAATGTTTAACGGTGTTGTACTACACTCAGCATACAGTCTATCATCATATGCACAGATGCTGAGTTCCCCAAATGTATGATAACACCCTTTTACAGCTGTTTGAGTTTCACTTCTTCTCAATCCTTGATTGCATCAAGCATTAGAGACTTCACTGGCTGGTGCCTGCCTTCAGTGTCTGATCTAGAATGAGCGGCGCCCACTGTGCCACCCTCACCCTTCTTTTCCTTTCATGACATGGACATTTTTGAGACAGCCCAGTCGTGTTGTTGAATGTCCCTCCGTCTGGGCGTATCTGCTTGTTTCCTTGCGGTTAGATTCGGGTGGAACATTTTGGGCAATAACACCACAGAAGCGAGGTCACGTCCTCGACAGTGCATTATGTAAGGAGGGCATCATGCCAGCTTGTCCTATTGTCACCGATGCTGACGTCACCTTTGATGAAGGTGGTTCCAGCAGACCTGTCCATCATGGTTAAGCTTTCCCTTTGTAAATGCCGGTTCATCTGTGTAATGAGTGATGTGTCTGAGCCCGAGTGACTGTCCTGGGTAAATTCATTCCCTCACCCATTTTCACTCAGTGATTCTAGCAGCTATTGATACCTTTTCCGAATTATGTCTCCGGGACCTGCAAAATAGAGAATTCCCCAGTTCTATCATCCTGTCTACATTCTTCTGAAAAAGGAGTTTTCCGCTCCCTCCATGGATTCTTTTATTATTATTACTCTTCAATGTGAAAATTCCATCGTCATCGTTGTTATTTCTGATGCTCAAATTGTTCTAAGTTTGGCCTGTGAGAGTCCTTTCAAACTTACTCTTTTGTCCCCCACCTTTTTGATGTGACAGTTTTATTGAGGCTTAGTTGACATAGGATAAGTTGCACGTATTTGGAATGTATGATTTAATGATGTTTGATGTATGCATATACCCATGAAACCATCACCGCATTCCACATAGTGCACATGCCACCACCACAGAAGCCTCCTCGTGGACTTTCACTTTCTTTTTGCCTCCTGCTTGCTAGCCCTTCACGGTCTCCAGGCAACCACCGATCTGCTTTCACTTACTGTAGATTAACTTGCATTTTCTCGAGCTTTATATAAATAGAATCATGCTTTTGTACTCTTTTATGTCTTGTTCCTTTCACTCTGCAGAATTATTTTGGGATTCATCCACATTAGTGTGTGAAGATCATTCTTTTTTGTTGCTGAGTGGCATTTCCTTGTATGGATATTTTGCAATTTGTTTATCCACGTGTTGATATGTTGATGGACATGTAGATTATTTCCAGTTTGACGAGCTATTACAAATAAAGCTGCTATGAACATTCGTGGACGTCTTTGTATGGGCACATATTTCTTTTTCTCTCGGGTAAAAATCTAGGAATGGATTCAGATGGGTCATATGGGAGGTGTACGTTTAAGAAACTGCCAAAGTATTTCCATGGTGGCTCTACCATTTTCCATTCCTACCAGCAGCATGTAAGTTCCATTCCTCCACACACTCACCAAGATGGTCATAGTTAGTCTTTTTTAGTTGTAGCCATTCTATTAGGTGTGTAGTATTGGTATTTTAGGTATGTGTCATTGGTAATTTAGTTTTTTAATTTAAATTAAAATTTAAAAATTTTTCTTAATGACAAATGATGTAAAACATCTTTTCATATGGTATTTGCCATATGTTTATCTTCTCTGGTGACATGTCTAGTCAAATCTCTTGCCAATTTTTTAAATTAGGTTGTTTTCTTATTGTTCAGTTTTGAGAGTGCTTTAAATATTTTGAATACAAGTTCGTTATTAAATACACATTTTGGCCTGACTGGTTTGGCTCAGTGGATAGAGCATCAGCCTGCGGAGGCAAGGGTCCCAGGTTTGATGCCAGTCAAGGGCATGTCCCTTGGTTGTGGGCACATCCCCAGTAGGGGGTGTGCAGGAGGCAGCTGATCAATGTTTCTCTCATCGATGTTTCTAACTCTCTATCCCTCTCCCTTCCTCTCTGTAAAAAATCAATAAAATATATTTAAAAAAATAAAAATAAATACACATTTTGTAAAGATTTTCTTCCAGTCTGTTTTGTCTTTTTATTTTCTTAAGTGTCTCTTTAAGTCCAGAAATTTCACATTTTGATGTATTTCAACTTATCCACTTGTTCTTTTATGGACTGTACTTTGGGTGACATATCTAAGAGGTATTTGCCTAACCCTAGGCCACAAAGATTTTCTCCTATGTTTTCTTCTAGAAGTTTTATTGTTTTAGGTTTTACACTTAGGCTTGTGATCCCTGTTAATTTTTGTATACAGTATGAAGCATAAATTTAAATTTTTCGTATTCTTTCATGTTTATCCAGTTGTTCCAGCACCATTTTTTTTTAAGCTAGCCTTTATTCATTGCATTGTCTATATAACTTTGTAAAAATCAATTGTCTAAATATGTGTGCTCTATTTTTTTGGACTCTATTCTATTCTATTGATCTATGTGTATATCATTATGCCATACTATTTTTATGACTATAGCTTCATAATAGTTACTGAAATCAGATAGTGTTAGCCCTCTAACTTTATTCTTTTTCAGAGCTGTTTTCACCATTTTAGGTTCTTTATATTTCTATGTGAATTTTAAAATTGACTTGTTCATTTCTACAAAAATAGCCTGCTGGATTTTTTTTTATTGGGATTGTATTAAATCTATAGATCAATTTGGGGAGAATGCCATCTTAACAATATTGAGTTTTCTGGCCCATGAACAAAGTACAGTCAATTCTTATTATTTCTGGTTATTATGTTCTGTATAGTCTTCATGAACGCCAAATTAATGAATACTGAGCATAGCTCCTAGGGGAAATACAGGGTTAGGTTCCTGTGAGCCTCTAGTCACATTTTCATCAATTGATCAAGACATAATTTTGTCTTATACGTGTTTCTGTTTAAAGTTGCCGTATGTAATAAAAATTGTTGATTTATTGACATTGAGCTCATAGCTAACAGCACTACAACTCATGCCTGAATGAAGTTTGCCTAACACAGATCTTCTCCGTAATGTACATCACAGCCTTCTTGCTCACAGGGACACCATGCAGCACTTCAACACTATGCTTGGGGGCCATTCTAAAATCACCAACAAAAATAGAAAGGTGAAAAGTGTGGCTGAATAGGCTGCGGAAAGGACATTTGCTTACAGTATGAGACCTGAAACAGGAAGGCAGGGAGGGCATCACCTTGCTTGGCTTCAGCTGGGATGTGTGCATCAGGCTACTCACATTTTTGGCTGTCCTGTGTGTGTCTGTCCGTAACCGCAGCAGCACTGCCATTATTGACTGAGTTACAAATACATGTTAGCTAGTATGTGAATTTGAAAATGCAGAATCCACAAATAATGAAGATCAACTAATATCTCTGTTTTTTTAGGTTTTCTTTAGGTTTTCTCTCAGCAATACTTTGTAGTTTTTATTGTACAAAATCTTCATAACTTTTGTGAGATTTATTACTAAGTAATTGATATCTTAAATGGTATTTTTTTTCTATTTCAATTCCCAATTATTCATTGCTAGCAAATAGAACACTTGTATTTTGATCTTGTATCCAGCAACTTTGCTAAACTCAATTAATTCTAGAAGCGTTTCTTTGTAGATTCCATTGGGTTTTCTAAACAGATGATCATGTCATCTGCAAATAAAGACCGTTTTTACTTTTCTAATCTCATGACTTTAATTTCTTTAATTTTATTTTTTACTCTTTGCAGGGGCTAGAAACTCCAGTACAGTGTTGAGTGGTAAGAGTTGACATCCTTTCTTGTTCCTGATGTTAAGAGAAAGCTTTTTACTATTAAATATGATGTTAGCTGTAGTTTTTAATAAATGCCCAAGGAAGGACAAATTTGGAAGGGATCTACTAGTAAACCCCTTGGAAAAGGTATAGCAGAGAAGTTTTTTGTCTTTTAAAATATATTTTTATTGATTTCAGAAGTTTGATGGTTCAGCCAGGATGGAGCTGGTCTGGAGTTTCTGGACAAGCAATGGGCGGTCTTCCAGAGTGTATGTATGTGAGGGCAGCAGGCTCTCAGCAAACAGTGTCAGGGGCAGTGGGAGACTGGGCACTGGTGGGGTGAGGGGCGGGGAGTGGCCTTCAGACTACCAGGGTCACACACGGGCTTGTGTAGGGAGAACTGCTGGCTAGGTGAGACTCTCCAGAACACAGGCAACTGTGCAGGCCATGAAGGTCATCACTGGGCTGAGGCTGCCAGGCCGCAGACCAATGGTGTGCTGTGCCTGTGGCTGGGGTAGGAACGCACTGCAAACCCCTCACCGAACTGGAAATTGCAGGAAGCCTTTTTCTCCTGCAGTGTCCCTCCAGAGTCCTCTACTGAGAGCTTAAAATCATGCTCACTTGAGAGGAGAAATGCTTAAAGGAATTCTGTTGCTTATCATAGAGCACATATTGAAGGAGCACTTAGAACTGAGGCAATAAATTAATAACAGGTGGGTAGAACTTACCACTTAACCACCATCCAAAGCTGGCTGGAGAGGGAGTGTGAGGGTCTCAAGAACAGGGCAGGGCTGGGGAAGGGGTCCAAGGATCAGTTCTGGGAAGTAAGTTTGGGGCCCTGAGAGCAGAGAACTGGCCGGGCTCTGGGGTGAGGGCAACTGAACTGGCTTGGCTCCACAGGCACCCATGGCTAATCGTCTTTTGTTACCAGATTACTGTTCATCTGATGACCCAGGAAAATAAAGGCCTATTTTTCTGTGCTGGAATTGGGTGGCCTCCTGTCCCGGGCCCGTCCATAGGCCTGGCCTGGCTGCCTGTCTAGAATTATGTAACAAATGCTCACAGGCTGCATCCCACCCGCAGAGCTGGGGCCAGACCTCATTCTCTTAGCCTCTTAGCTCCATCTTGCCTGAGCCAAAGTGCTCAGGGTATGTCCTCTGTGTGTTCCGCTTCTGACTCCACACCTCCGCCTGGTCTCCTTCAGGACTGTCAGCTTGTGACACGGAGCTTGGCACACAGTAGGAGCTCAGGAAATATCCCTATGATGAGGGAATCATGTATAGATGTATTTCATCTCTGAATCTCCAGTGCCCAACACAGTAGGTGCTCAGTGAATGCTCACGACAGGCAGGAAGAAAGCAAAGTAGGTATCAAGGTCCCCATGGTTCATTGAAGAGATCAGGGCTATTTTTTTCAGTGTTCAAAGCACTTTATTTCTATTAATTCATTGAACCCTCAGAATAATCCTGTGATGGCTCTAAATGGTTTGGCTCAGTGAATAGAGTGTCGGCTCTCAGACTAAAGGGTCCCGGGTTCAATTCTAGTCAAGGGCACATGCCCGAGTTACGGACTCGATCCCCATTGGGGGGCTTGCAGGAGGCAGCCAATCAATGATTCTCTCTCATCATTGATGTTTCTATCTCTCTCTCTCCCTCTCCCTTCCTCTCTGAAATCAATAAAGAAATATTAAAAAGAAAAAAGAATAATCCTGTGATGGTGTTTATCATCTTCTCCATCCAAGAGATGAAGACAAAGAAACCCAGAGAGGTTAAGTAAATTGCCTAGGATCACACAGCAAGTGGCACAACTGTGATTCTAACCCAGGCACTGTATTTCAGATCTCAATCACCACAAAATAACCTTCTCCTATCTCTTCTGTATCTGCAGCCGTAGAAGAGTGGGACACATAGATGGCACTCATACATGCTTACTGAGCAAATGACATGCCAACAGAAAAGGGCCAAGCCCACAGTTCTCCCAGCACCAGGGAGCTCCGCTGGTTGTACCACATAGGAGGCCACCGTCCCAGCTCTGAATAAGGTGCCCGGGACCTCCTCTGGCTAATTTGCTTCTTTCCTTTCACTTTTCCCCTTCCCTTCCCTTCCCTTCCCTTCCCTTCC
>NW_005367209.1:7578388-7586332 GCF_000412655.1 Myotis brandtii
TCTCCCCTTCCCTTCCTTTCTTCCTTCCCAGGTCTGCTGAACTATTACTAATAATGATAATACCTAACGTTTGTTAGTCTGAGCCAGAAGCACACTTGTGGGGCAGAGTGGCTACTTGGCTTACCCAACACCAAGTCTCCCCTCAACTTTAGTAACAGGACAACTGCCCACCTGTTTCCCAGTCTCCTTGGCATCAGATGTGGCCATGTGCCAAGTTCTAGCCAAGGAGATGTAAGTGGAAGGGCAGTGTGGGGCTTCAGAGAAGGTTCCACAAAAGGGGGAGGGAGGCAAGCTCTCCCCCTCCCCCTGTGCTGTTGCCTGGGATGAGAACATGCCTGAAGCTCCAGCAGCCATCCTGGGCCGGGAGGTGACCTTGAAGATGGAAGCTTCTTGCCGAAGATGTTGGAGCCGGAAGACAGGAGATGGGATCCGAGATGACCTCGTGGAACCAGCACAATAGCCCTGATTGCTCTGTTATGTGAGAGAGAAACCTACTTCTCTCGTTTCAGCTGCTGTCATTTGGGGTCTCCTGTGTAGGCAGCCAGACCTAATTGTCACAGACACAGGTGCAGTTATTATCCCCATTTTACATATGACAAAACTGATTTGATCCCAGACAGCCTCGCAGTGGGCCTCTGTGCAGAACCACTGAACCACAGGTGCTTCCCAGTGGAACGCTAATTGCTCATTGCGCGGGGTAAACACTAGCTGGAGGGTGGCCGGGCTCTGCCAACATGGGAACCAGGAACACGCGGCCTTGGCAGTGGCCTTGGTCTGCTGGCGGGGGCAGCTGCTCTCTGTGCTCTCACCACATTGGAGTTGTCTGGGCCAGGACCCTACAGCATTTTGGCGGGAGCCCCAGACCACGGTTATTAAATTCCTCATATTCCAATCTGCCCTCAAGGAACCAGTAGACCAAGCAGAGGCAATTACTGGAGGCTTTAGCAGGGGAAGGTGATTCCAGCCCCATGTGAAACCGGATGGGGTGGCCGAAGTCCCTGGACAGGGAATTAGGATCTGAGAGCTGCAAAGATCTCGTTTAGCATCTCCTGAAGTGGGCTCCGAAGCATTTGCCACAGAACACTAGTACCAGGAGCCGAGAACAGGTGTTCAGTGTAGAAGCATCGGTGAGCCAAGAAGCTTGAACAATAGGACTTATTACGGGACTTCTCAGAACTTTTCATGCATTGGGACACTCCTGGAGGGGAATGAAATATACAGCATTCCTTAACAGTATTTAAATGTTGAGTCCCTTTTTGGGGGAGGAGTATCTCAAATGATGTTTTTCCTCTTTAAAAAATATTATCAGTAGATACCATTTATGGATAGTTTACTGCATGCCAGGCACTGTGCTATGGATTATATCTACTATCTCATTAATTCTCAGGGAAAAAAAATCTATGAAGTGGGTAGTGGTTTTGTTGACATTTTATAGGTAAGAAAACGGAGGCTCAGAGAGTAACACGCCGAGGTCACAAGACTAAGTGGTAAAGCAGCAATCCACACCCTTGTGTCTGGTTCCAGAGACACCATACCCGTTGGCCCAGAGAGGAGGGAATTTGCCACATTCCTCGCAGCGGGCAGGAGGCCATGCTGGATTTGGACTCAAGTCTCTTGACTCCTGTTACAATTTTTTTCATACTTTGCTGCATCTGGATTCATGAACATGTGTCAGTTGGTGGGTGACATCCATCTCCCTACACTGCACTTCCCTGCCACACCCCAGAGCTGTGACCAAGAGGCCAGCTGGACGTGCGCAGAACTTCTGGGCCTCGTCAGCACGGTTCTACAGTGTCCTCTCATTCACCTTTGTGACCTGACACGTGACATAGGCACATCCCCCTGAACTGGACCCACCAGTTACAGGCCATGCTGTCCACCACAGGCCCAGCTCCCAGAAGCAAGCCCTGACTGCTCTGGGTGTGTGGTTTTTACATTTTTAAATGGTCGAAGAAAAATAACAGTGTGTGACACTTTGTTGAAAACTATATGAAATCCAAATTTCCGTGTCCATAAATGAAAGTTTACTGGCACACGCCCACGCCCATTTGTTTACTATTGTCTGTTTATGTGCTATAATGGCAGAGTTGAAGGGTCCCTGGCCTGCAAAGCCTGCAGTATTTACTTTTTGCCCTGGATAAAAAATTTGCTGACTCTTGTTCCAGGTGAAAGAAATCAAAGCTCAATAGTATCTTCATCCACATCTGGTGATTCCTCCTCAAGTAGCTGGTTTCATCCCTGCCTCAGGGGCTGACGGGAATGAAATGGACTGTGGCTAAACCTCAGGAATGGAGAGAAGTTGCAGGCCAACCTACGAGGGTGGGCCGGGGCCCAGGAACCGGGATCATGTCTGAGGGCTGCTCCCACCATAGGCTCCTGAGCAAGTTCCTTCCACCGGGCCGTGCTCCCGACATGTGCTCTCACCCATCCCTTAATAACTGTGTATGGATTGTCTACTATGGGCCACATCAGGCACTGCGCAAGGGCATAGATTATTTAAATACAGACAGTTCCCAATTTATGATGGCTCACCCTCAGCTGTCCTTCTCTGAGCTCCAGGCCGCCGTCCGGGCTGAGTTCAGACGGACCCTTTGCAAGAAGCCCCATCCCAGGGGCTGGACACCAAAGCCGGGGTCTGAATGCAGCTTGTTCCCTCAGATTAGGCAGGAAGCCTGTCTTATCTCTTCCTCTAACACACATTCCGAAGTCCTGACTCTGTCCTCCTGCAATTTTGATTCCGGCGTTTACCAGGTCTCCTGAGAAAAGGCCCAAGTGGTGGGTCCCATGTCAAACACCAGCCCTACTGGATTGATGAGCATTCCTGAGGGGCTCAGCATTTGGCAGACTGAGAGCATCCCAAACAGACAACTAAAGAATCATCTGTTGAGAGCCTACCAAGTGCTGGGCCCAATCAGGTTCTTATTGAACCTTCAGCTGCTCTGGAGGTAGCTATCACCTCCACTGTACGTGAGGAAGGGAATGTGCAGCCAGCGAGACAATCACCTGCCCACTGTCCCCGTCCTTCCCAGAGCACCACGAATTCACTCACCGGGTGGCCTGGATTTCCCTGGGCTTTAGTTTTCTCATCGGCAGAGGGGCTCACACACCTACCATGCAGGCCGGTGGAGGGTCAGAGTGCCTGGCTTTTAGTCAAGGGCCAGTGATTCCTCAAGGAATGTGGCTTTTGTTGCCAGGCAGAGGTAGAGGGGCTGTAGGTACTTTCTTCCACCCCCAGACCCACCAGGATGGTCTCACTTAGAGCCTCTGCTCTCCAGGCCCTGTGCCTCTGGGAGCCCCTTGCTGCTGCGGTTTGGAGACCCTTCTTATCTCTACATTAAACATCCCTGAAGGTGGAACTTGCAGAAGCTGTGCTGGGGCTAAAGGGCCTGAGATGTCAGGAGGAGGTCCGTGTTGGCTAAGGTCCTGGATCCCTGCAAAGGGCAAACCAGGTTTGGTGCAAGCATGTCAAACTCGTGGCCCACAATGAATATTTTTGTGGCCCAGCCAATACAATGGTATGTAAAAAAACGTTTTAATAAAAATGTCATAACTTTTGGTTTGCTCTCCCTCCTGGGAGCTGCCAGAGCCTTTCCCTTTTCCTGTTCCCTCCCCATATACCCCCCTCCCAAAATGTCATAAGTTTTTATAATATCCTCTTATACATAACCTATAATAATAAAAGCGTAATATGCTAATTAGACCAGACAGCCAAATGACCTTCCGGACATCATTCCGGATGTCCTTCTGGACGGAGCCACAGCAGTGGGGGGAGAGGCAGAGGGGGTAAGGGGTGATCAGGCAGGCAGGCGAGGGATAAGGGGCGATCAGGCAGGAAGGAAGAGCAGTTAGGGGTGATCAGGCAGGCAGAGGCGGTTAGGGGCAATCAGGCAGGCAGCAGAGTGGTTGGGGGGATCAGGCAGGCAGGCAGAGCAGTTAGGGGTGATCAGGCAGGCAGGCAGGCAGGCAGAGTGGTTACGATCAGGCAGGCAGAGGGTCCCTCCGCCCGCCCCCCCCACCTCTAGTTATTAATAACGAACTATAAAGTTCGATAATGACTGATTACTATAATCCTGTTGCATTCATTTCCCTTACATGCCTTATGCACAGGCACACCATTTCTCTCCACTAATACTAGCAGCGGATATTTTAGCAGCCGAATGACACGTCATTAGTCTTGTACTGACTTGTTTGGTGTGCGAAACAGGAAATATTTCACTTTCAAACAAGAAAAATAGGTTTATTTGTGTTATGCTTATTAATTTGTGCAGTTATTCAGTGTCTGGTAAGTTAATGTTCAAGAAAAAATATTAATTTTTGTTAAAATGTTCTATTATGTTAACGATAACTCATTTATTTTAGCCTTTTGTATTCAGCATGTCTCTATCGAAATAAACCTATGTTTCTATGAAAATTGAAGCTTTTTTGGGGGGCCCACATGAACTTATTTGGCCGTGTTAGCCTCTGAGTTTGACATGCTTGGCTTGGTGGATCCCTGCTCCCAAGTGCAGGTTCCTCGAGTCTGAACATGTTCCCAGGTGTGGGGTGGGAAGACCAGTTGAGAAAACCACCTGCTACCCTTCATCAAGCGACTGCCTATCCTTTTCTCTTATGCTGTTCACCCACGGGGACCAGGGATGGGATATGGGACTGGAGAGCTGTCACAGGGCTGGCTTCTCTGCCTTCCCACACAGGTGTTGACAAAACCACACACACGTTTTCAAATCACATATGGCTTCTTTGACCCCATCAAATAACTTTATTCACACAAACGTCCCTTAATTTACAAAGCCTCAGTCATTCATACACATTAGGGGCTCCACAGTGTTCAAGGAACTTAAATATCATGTATCATACCAACCCAAGTAAACCAAGTACAAAAAATACTCATATAAAGTTGTTCACACGTAGGTCCTAGATTACCAGCTTCTGTGCAAAAAAAGAAAATAAGGAAAATAGGTTTATTAACTAGTATTTGAAACAAACTTTGAGCCTGGGTTAAATCTTCCCTCACTGAAATGGCCCCACACAACTGTTAAATCATCGCAACATACTCCCCTGCTCTGATGGAGAGAGGCCCTGGGGCATGAACGCAGTCTTTAAAATGTCCCTAAATAAACTCCCTTCCTCCTGTGGCCTCCCTCCGGTGACCCCTGCAATTCTAGGGGCGCTCCGGGCAGCCAGTGACAGTTAACCCTCACACCACACCTCCTGCTTCCCCTCCCGAGGCACCTCTCCATGCTCAGGTGGACAGGATCAGAGATGGGCCTGTGTTGTCCCGAAGGCTGTGGCTCAGCCCAGCGTGAGGCAGTGTCTCTGGGCCTCAGCCCCAAGCCCGGCGGCCAGAAGAACTGAATAGTTCAAGTTTGGCTATTGTCTTCCTAGGAGACTCAGCAGCTGCCTATCTGGGGGGCACCAGACAGACCTAGAAGGGGAAAGGGCCATGGGAGGCAATAACCCGAGAGCCCCCTTAGAGTCAGGCCACCAGTGCCCCAGATGTGTGTGGGGGCACCAGCAGGATCAAGGATGGGAGGCGCACTTGGAGGGAGGGGCTGGAAGCCCAGGTGGCATAGAGCATGGTGAGGGCAGAGTCAGGATCCCCTTCTTAGGGGCAAAAGCCTGACTTGCTTTTCCAAGCTTCCAAGATACCCCAAAGTCAGAACCCAGATGTCCATCCGTCTTCTAAGAAGGCAAACAGTCAACAGCATAAAGAGGAGAGTCCCACAATGTCAACTCTTTTCCTTTTCTTATAAAAAGACTCAAGCAAAAAAAAAAAAAAAGAAAATCTTATTGCTCCACACACTGGTTCTCTAGGAGGCAACTGATATGTTAAGGAGCTGAGGATCTTGGAGGAAGGAATGCAGGTGGGGAATATCCGGGACCAGGAGGCTGAGGAAGGTGGCCAGTGGTTGTAGCACCGCAGGGTCGGGGAGTAGAGGGAGTGCAGGGAGCGCCCCAGCCCCTGGCACCTCTGCCTTCATTCACGCTGGGGCCACCGCCGGCAGTGCCATAGAGGCCAGGCTGTCCCGAGTCACTTTCCACCTAGTGTTGGGCACCATTCTCCTCTGGCTGTAAACAGGGTATTTCTCAAGTAAACATATGCACGCCCTCAGAAAGGCAGCCATGAGGGGCAACCACATCCGGGCGGGAGGAGAGGTCCCGTCCTCCTCCCAGTGCCTCCGGGAGGAGATGAGGCTGAGGCCTGCGGCTTAGTCCCCAGTGCCCAGAAGGGGGTCAGATGGAGCCGGTCTTGTATGAACAATCGTGGCATCCTCCTGGCTAGAGGTAAGAGGCAGGGACTGCTGAGTAGTAAGAGGCAGAGTGCACCTGCCTAAAGCATTTTCCATCCTCAGCTAAAGCTGCTAGAGATCGCCCTGGTGGTGGGCGGGAGATGTGTACCTGGCTGCAGCCCCCAGGAAGGGATGGGGGAAGGAGAGGGGAGAAGGAGAGGGGAGAGGGGAACCCCATGCGGCTATGGGTGAATGGGAGGGAGAGTTTAAGAGACAGATGGACACAAACGAGGAAGAAGACACAGACTCCAGGGGAGCGGGGTCTGGCCAGGGAAGACAATGGAATAAGGCACTATGCATGATCTGTCTGCTGACTCCTCTCACTTAGGGGCACCAGGCCCAGACTCTCCCTCCAACAGGCTCTCCTTTCAGACTGGAGAAGCGAGTAACGGACTGCTATTTTAAGGTTTGGAAACTTCTGGAACTTGGACAAACTTAAAAAACTTGGTGGCACTGAGGTGATGCACCACAGAGCTGCTGCCAGGCCTGAGACGGGTGGAGAGGGTGAAAAGGCAGGAAGAGGCGAGGAAGCCGACCACGGCGGGAACAGGTGGCAAGTGGCTGAGAAGGAGGACAGGGGCCACCCACCTCACCCCAGGCTAGTCCACGGACTGGACTGACTTAGGACCGACGCCCAACTTCAGGTGGACAAAGTGGAGAGAGCAGGGGAAGGAGAGAGGGGAGACAGGCACTTGGGCTAACGAGCTGGCCCTCAAGAGCTAGGGAAGGAGGTCCCACCACCAAGCCAGGAGGGCTGGGAGCCCTATAAAGTAAGGGCACATGGAAGCTGGCTACCCAGGCTGCCCACCTTACCCAAAAGTTATGGACATCCTGTCATCTATAGGGGATACCCTGGCGCCAGGAAAAATAACAAAGGGGGGTGCATTGCAGCTCCAAGACCTACTCAGAGCTAAGAGGCTGGGGAGGGCAGAAGAAAAAGACAAGCAAAAGGCAAATGACTTGTTAGGCTTGAGCCCTCACTGGGGACTTCAGAACCCGAGCTGCAGCAGGGAGAGGGGGCTGGTGAGTTTGGGGACTGTTTTTCTCATTCGCTCATGTGCAGAGACAGCTGGCCGCAGGGAAGGCAGGGGGTGGGGCAGGAGTGTGCACTGCAATAGGGGATGCTGGGCTCCCAACCTCCCAGGTACAGCCTAGAGCACACACAGGGCACCGGAGGTAAGAGGCGATCACAAAGGATTTCAGCCAAGGAATGGAAGGGCCTGGTTACCACCTGCAGCCCTGCTGGTCCTGCTAACCACAGCCAGCTGTCTGCCCAGGAGGAAGGAGCCTTGGTATCCGAGGAGCTTGAGAAAAGGCAGAAAGAATGTGAGCAAACATATTGTCAAGTTTGGGCTGACACCGCGCTAGCCTCTCCCAAACGCCCAGAGCTGCAGGACCAGGGCTGCTGTGGGGAAGGCCCCCTTGGTCACACAGAACTGAAAGGCCCTCCAGCGATCTCCCCTACTGATCCTATGCTGGCTGAGAAGACAAAAACCAAAAATAAACACAAAAGAGGAATTCCTTCCCCTTCCCCAAAGGCCCTTTCTTGCTTGGCTGTCACAGGGTGAAGAGCTTCTGGAGTAGCTAAAGCAGCGCCCAGGTGACACAGGGGGCCAACACAGGAGGTTCCTCTGTCCTGCCAGGAGCTGGGGGAGGG
>NW_005367209.1:7596048-7632711 GCF_000412655.1 Myotis brandtii
TGTGAAGAGGGGCTGTGAGTGCTGTGGAGAGTGGAAGAGCAGCTACACTGACCCTGCTGGTGGGCTCCACAGCTGGGGAATCTCTAGGTGGCAAACCCACAATCAGGCACCTAAAGGCTGCAGGGGTCTGCCCAGTCACCCCGCTACTCTCGCCTGCTCCATCCTTTTCCAGTCAGACACATTTACACCTAACAGTGTGCCCCTGGGGTGAGGGAGATGGCACGACACTGTTACCATAAGTGATACCAGGGGTCCCGGCACATAGGGCACACCCTTCAGTGCAGCGACAGCCAGTCCAGGGCACCCTGTTCTATGGCAATGCTCACGACAGGATCGCAGGGACTCAGGCGGTCTCCGTGACAACCTGGGCAGACGTTTGGCATGACAGTTTCTTCCTGGGGATTTCTGCTGGGAGGAAGAACACTAACAGAAACGTAGGCGTGTAGAGTTGGGGTGAGCTGACCGCCCAACTGCCAGGAAGTAGGAGATGATCACATCTGTCCCGTCCCCCGCCCCTTCAGAGATCTCGGTCACGGAGGGCAGTGGGGGGAATGGAGTCCCACCACCGTCAGTCCTGGTGTGGCCGGGGCTTCCACAGCTTAAAGAGCACACACCCCCGGGTGGGAGCTGCTTTCTTGAGTTCTCCCGGGCAAACGCTGGTCTTCCTCCTCCAGGCGGATCTTTACCCAAGGCCAAGAGCTGGCCGGGAGCAGCTCGGGTCGGCAGTTCCTGCGCCTGGTGGGAAGGTGGCCCAGGGGCCTCCTCCTGTCTCCATTCCGTTCCAGGAGAAATGCCCCCATTGCCACGGAGAGGGGCCTCCTCGGGGGGAAGTGAGGTGTTATAAGCAGAACTGAGAAATGGGTAAAAGAAAGACAGGGAAAAGCAAGAACAAAAACAAAATAGTGCCCTAACCCCTTATAAAAATTAAAGATGAAATTTACACAAATGCTTTGTCCATATTAAATTTCTTTAAAGAAACTGGTGCCTGTCCACAGCAGAGCTTCTGCTCTTTTGAAGTCTTAAATTGTTTAAATTAAAAAAAAAAAAAAAAAGACAAAAAAATTTAAACAAAACTGAAGGGAGAAAATGCAAACAAAGCTTCACATTGCTGGAGCTCCAGCTGTCGGGAGATGGCCGCTGGCCGGGCACCTGTACCCTCTGCCGTCCTCTGTGAGACTTGACGAGACTGTGGGTCCCGGGGATCAACCTGGAAGACAGAAGGCAGGGCGCGAGTGGACACTGGTCAGTGGGCTTGGGGTGCCTCCAAGCTCCAGATCTCCCACTAGGTGCCAGCACCCAACCGATGACCTCAGGAGCTGTGCTGTGCTGGGGCCAGGGAGAAGGTTTCTAAATAATTTATCTGAAGTGAATGTAGCTTCATTATTGCCACCCTGCCCCAGACACACATTCTTACTATTCAGTTGCAGGTTAAGTGACATGCCCGAGCTCACATGGCCTGAGGGGCAGACCCTGGCTGGGAGCCCAGGCACACAAATCCAGTCGATTGTGAATCCTGTGCCATATAACAGCTTTCTTCAGTGTTTACAAAAACGCCAGCGGACCCTAGGTACCCGTCCCTGCAGGTCTTGGCAGCCCTGGTTCCCCTCATATTTCCTTCCTCACTTCTCTAATCGTGCTGCCCTGAAATGTCAAAGCAACTCTCGAGTTTACTGATCCCATTTTAAGAGAATGAAAGAGACTCAGGTCTCTAAGAACAGAAACTAACTACTAGTCAGTGATGGCGAACCTATGACACGCGTGTCAGAGGTGACACGCGAACTCATTTTTTTGGTTGACTTTTCTTTGTTAAATGGCATTTAAATATATAAAATAAATATCAAAATATAAGTCTTTGTTTTACTATGGTTGCAAATATCAAAAAATTTCTATATGTGACACGGCACCAGAGTTAAGTTAGGGTTTTTCAAAATGCTGACATGCCGAGCTCAAAAGGTTCGCCATCACTGTACTAGGTAGCCAAGGTTCTCCTGTCTTAGGAGAGGCCAGAATCCCACAGCCGGGCCGTGGGGGCCCCCGAGCCAGGTGCTGGGTCCTGCGCAGTTGTGCACTGCAGGGGTCAGGAACCCAGTTCTGGAGCCAGAGCCTGTGGCAGACTCAACAGGCCCTACCACTTCACTGTGGACAAATTTAAGTCCTCGGTTCCTTGGTCTCGTCACCTGTACCTAAATCACAGGTTATTCTGAGGACCAAATGAACTAACACACGTAAAACTTAGAACATTGCCCCTAGCCCTACTACTAGCTATTATTTGAGAATCAATCGCCTTAGGGCTGGGCCTCAGGAACAAGACAAGCCACCTGCCCTTCAGGGACCTGTTCTAGTGAAGCCTCCAATACAAGCACCTACAGAGGTCAGCCTTGGGCCGGCCCTCACCCAGCCCAGCTCTCCCAGCTTGAGCCTGATCAGAGCTAAGTGCAGCCCTAATCTAGGCAGGGTGCCATCCAGGGCAGCAACGCTGCAGCCTGAACCGCTGAATCAGACAAGTGTTTCACCGTGTGCTTGAAATCCCCCCACTGGCTTCAGCACTCTGCAAGCTCTGTGTGGCCTGAGAGCTGCCTTCCCACATTACTTGCCCTGAGCAGTCTGACAACACTGGCCGTCGTCCTCAGGTCACGGGGAGATACCTGGCTAGTCCTCAAGAGAGGCAGTGGGGTGCAGTGATAAGGAACGGTTTACTTCCTGTCAGCCTCAGTGTCCTCCTCTGAGAAATGGGGAGGGCTCTATTTTGAGGTCTGAGGGGAATAACTAAAAAGTACCTGGCTACAGCAGGAACTGGCATACTCGATGAGCCCATTCTCTCCCAGCCATCTGTCCCCACCAGAAATGACGAATGTATGAGATTTAAACACCTTGGTCCTCAGCCACTGAACCAGCAACCCTGCTCGGAGCTGGGCAAGGGTGCCACGAAAAGGACACACACCGTGGGAGGAGGGAGCACAGCCTTTTGGAGAGCAACATGGCACTGTTTTCAGAGCTTCCGCCGTGTTTGGACCTGTAGACCCTATAGTTCCACTGCTGCAAATGTATCTTAACTGATAACCCTAAACATGAAAAGGACTTGATGAATAAAGATGTTCACTGAAGTATATTTAAAGTATGAGGCAACAATCCACAATAGAGGAGATTTAAGCAAATGATGCATCCACGCAATGGTATTTGCAGAGGAAATGAGGAGGCTGTGTGGCATTTTGAACAATATCATAGCAGAAGCACTTCCCTGGGTTAAGTGGGGAGAAGCAGGCTACAAGTTCTGCAGCAGAGTATGCCCATAACTGAAAACACAAAACTTCCAAACGTAGGAAAATCTGCAAAAAATACACCACAATGTTGTACTTGTCACGGGTGTGCCTTCTTCCACTTTTCCTGTATTTTTAGTACTGAGTGACATCACCCTGTCACGCTCTGTTCTGTAATGGAAATAGTGGACTCTAATCAACAGGAAAAGCTGGCAGCTCCGACGCGGAGGTCCATGGAGCAGCGAGCAGCCCAAGAAACCAGACCCGCGTCTTTTCTGGACTCTTCCACATACAGTGGACATGGAGAATTCCCCACACCTGTCAGACCTGAGAGGTGAGACGGATTCCCTTCTCTGCCTCCCAGGTGAGGGGACCCAGCGTCCGCAGGTGGAGTACAGCAGGAATGGATGATAAAGGCACTGGATAGCTATCTGATGCGGAAAAAAATACTGGATTCCTAGGCCCAACCCTTTCCTCTGCTGCTTCTGTCTCCCTTCCTGTTAAGTCCTTTCAACAAAAACCCAGTGATGGGCCCTGCATCGATCCAGCAGCCCCTCATATCCAGCACTAGTCAGCATGCCTACTGCCTTCAGCAGACAAAGCAGAGCAATCAGGAGACGGGGAGAGGGAGAGCTTGGGGAGGACCTCACCAACAGAGACACGCTAAATCCTCGTGAAGTAGGACAAGAAAAGCCTGATAAGTTGTATGGTCATGTGTCATCTGCTAAAATAATCTCTGGGACCAGTTATGACCTTTTCAACACCGCTTTCCTTCCTCCCTGGTAGGACCCAAGCGAAGACAACTTCCTCCAAAGGATGATCATCAGCAGGAGCTGGCCCCCGGCAGCTGAAAAGCAGTGTGGTCGAGGAGGCAGAGGTTCTGGAGCCAGAGTCCTTTTTCCATAATAACTGGTGGGACAGAGTGTGACTGCAGAAGGTCGAACCCCTCGTCCGGTGCTCTGCAAGAGCTCCTGCGACACCAGCACGCAATGACCGCTGGAATCACTGGGTCCCTTGCCAGGAACCAAGGCTGACATTGCCCACAGGCTCCTCCACCCTCCCTCCCTTGGACTGGCTTTGGCCCTCCTGGTAGGTCTGCTGGCTTCACCCTGTGGCAGGGACAGGAAAAGGAGAAGGGACTCTCTTCTGTGGAGAGGACCTGGACTTTGAGTCTCTCTCCCCTTAGAGAAGGTACAGCTTTCCAGGGAGCCAATGGCAGAAACTGCACTGGAAGACAGAGGGGAGTCCTTTCTTGAGCCATGGAGAGGGAGGCTCAGGTTGACGCCCCAGCCACACAGTTCTGGGCGGAAACAGCAGCAGACCCTCCCATGCACTTCATCCAGAGGGGCCAGGCCTCAGCTCCCCGACTCCCCAGGCTGGGCTTAACTGCTCAGTTACCAGCCTCAATCAGAGCGTGCCTTGTCCCTTTCAGTGGAACCCCTACCTCTGATCAGAGCCCTCCCTAGAGGGCAAAGCCACACCCACTAAGCAAACATGGTGTGATAAACCTGTAGATGACACCTGTCGCACACTCCGTCTTTCACTGTCCCCATCTTGTGAGGATGGATTTGCCCATTTTAAGAAGGGAGTAGGCCCAGAGAGATGGAGCAAGTTGGCCCATATCACAGAGCTGTTGAGCAGTAGAACCAGCACTCAGTCTAAATTTTGCAGCCCCTTCCCCGCCCAGTCTCTCCACTATGACAGTCCTCAAGTGTTTTACACCTACCGCCTGCCTCACTGCACTCGACAACTGAGGTAGGAGCTGTGGCCACTCCAGGTTTAGAGATGAGGAAACGGAAGCTCAGAGAGATCTGCTCCTACTTTTAGCCTAGAAATTTATGATGTCAAGTCCCTGCCTACAGAGCGAAGTGCTTAAGAGCTTACGCAGAGTTTCAAACCCATTTAAGCCTTTCATTTGGAAACAGATTCAGGCAGAAAAAGGAGCATGGAAGGCTTGGCTTAGGTATCTCTGCACAGGTCTGATGTCCAGAGCACAAACAGGGATGTGATGCCAACCAGGCAGTGAGAAGCTTCCGGCAAGTGCCTCCGCCAGCCAAGCACTGGTCTCTGCAAGGACACCAGGGAACCAAACTGTTCCCACAAGGCCACTGGTAGTGTGGAGACTTTCCGAAGTTGGGAGAGCTGCAGTGGGAGCAAACGATGATGGGGCTGGGACTGGGGATGGAATGGGCTCACACACAGAAAAGAAAGCCATCTGGTTGGCGTGCTCATAGACCACAGCACAGTATAAACTCAAATTGCGGTGCTACTGGGTGGTGGCCAAGAACTCACTCTTACCTAAGTTCTCCCTGTAGTCCTGTGTGGTGATATCACTGTAGCTAATGACACATTTGATATGCTAGATACCATGCAAGATTAATATGCAATGCTTCCTTTGTCCAAACAAAGGCCCACGTAGGAATTCTCCCATTTCACAGATGAGCAAACTGAGGCTTGGGTGTTAATTTTCAGCACATCATGCTGTGGAGGCACAGAGGCAAGGTAATCTCTGGGTCACAGAGGGCAGGCCTCTCCTTCTAAATAGGATTAGCTTCAAAATGAGTCATTCTTCACTTATTTAATACACCAAACAAAGCAGCTGGCTTTCATATTCAGTTTCATGCCAGCCCTTGGGGGTTCAGTGGCCCCAGACACCACTGTCAATTCTAACCTGTTAAAGCCAAGCTTTCTGATGCATCATTCCCCTAAGGCTTGGCTAGCAACAGTGGTGCTAGGAGTAGGGCAAAAAACAGAGATGCCAGTGCCGTGGGCAGCCCCTGGCACAGTACAGGGGGTTGGTCCTGTTGTCAGGGTAAGAAAAATGGGGGTGAGATGACAAATGTGGTAACAGCGTTTTCTGTCTTCAGGTCTACAGAAGGGAATAGGGAACAAAAGCCTAGAGATTATCAAAGCATACCCACCAGGAGCTTCATGGTCTCTGAGCCCTGACCAAGAGACCAAAACCAGGTAGAAATCTAGGAGCAGGTCTCAAAGGGGGAGCATCTTTCAGAGAGCGTGTTAGAATGGCAAAGAATGATTGGTGCTCTGCCAAGCGCATGAACTTTGGAGTAGGAAGACCTAAAATTCCTATCCCAGCCCTACCAATCACTAGCTTGGACCTTTACCAAGTCAAGGCCCCCCCAAGTCTATTTTCTCAACTACAAATATGGAAATGTTGACCTTGCAGGGTGTGAAGTCCAGTGACAGCATTTGTAAAAGGCACCCAGAAGGTACTTAATAGTTGTGATGGCAGCATAAAATCACACCCAAAAACACCAAAACAAAACCTCACAGTCGTCACCGGCTCACGCAAAAATTCCAGACAAGACGACTCAGCCCAAGTCAGTCTTCTCTCAAGGTGACAGCCTTTCTGCTTTTGGCCTCAGGCTGAATGAATGATTCTGTGCAGTCTGTAAATTAATTTTTTATTGCCATGTACCCACACCCAGTTCCTATCCATCATCCAGTATTTGAGTTCCTGTGCTTGGCAACCTGAAGCCTCCTGAGAGAAGCAAGAGACTGTCCCTGCTGGTCTGGTTGCACACCCCAACCGTCCCAGGCCCTGAACCTGTCCCTTCATATCCACTCAGGTGGCACCCACCCTTCGAGACACCCTCACACCTCCTCCCAGGAAGCAGTCCCAGAGGAGCCAGTCTCCAGTGAGCAGGCGCAGAATGACCACAGACCCCACCCCCACCCCACCTAACCATGCTGTGGGTGCCACTCTTACCACCCTAACTACAAGCTTCCTTAGGCACAGGGACAGTCTCCTGCTTCTCTCAGGCTTCAGGTTGCCAAGCACAGGAGCCTAAATACTGGGTAATCGATAGAAACTGGGTGCGCGTACACAGCAATAAAAAATTAATTTACAGACTACACAGAATCATTCATTAAGCGTGACAGGATTTTAATATAAAACTATGGTGATGAAAATCCCTGCTTTTGCTCGAGTTCCCAATGAACTTCCCAACCAGCTGGGGCAGAGAGGGCTGGGCCTTTCTCAGGCTCAGCAGCCAGGAGGGAGGAGCTGGGATTTTGCCTGTGCTACTCTTCTCCTGCCCAACAGCATGCCACTCCCCTCCAACACCTTCAGAGCTGGGTGGGAGAAATGAGGCACACAAGGGTGACACAGCCCACCAGTTAGAGAACCAGGAAGCTCCTGTCTCCATTCCGGCTCTCTCCGCTACTCCTTTCCTCGCAGAGCTGTCTGCCTAATCTAGAGATGGGACCTGACATACTGGTGTGGCTAGTTGGAGCTGGCCTGGTTTCAGAGTATGACCCCGAGTCTGTCAGTCAGGGTAAGAAGTTCAAGGAAAGGGCAGTTAGGACTGGAAGACATGGGTTTGGCCTCAACCCTGTGGACTTGCCCAGATCTTAAAGACCCACCATGGTTGCCCTACCTGGTTTGGCTCAGTGGATAGAGCATCAGCTTGCGGACTGAAGGGGTCTGGGTTCGATTCTAGTCAGGGGCACATATCAGGGTTTCGGGATCAATCCCTAGTAGGGGGCGTGCAGGAGGTGGCCAATCAATGATTCTCTCTCATCATTGATGTTTCTATCTCTCTCTCCTTCTTCCTTCCTCTCAGAAATCAATAAATATATATATTTTTTAAAAAAGACCCACCATGGTGGCCTGCCAGGCCCAACCACCTCCCCATGACTCTCCTTAGCTCAACAGGCTGGGGTGGAGACCTGGCTGGGGTGCTGTCAGGTATGGCAGACTCCCCTACTCCATATTCAAAACACAAAGGTTGTGGAAATAGGCACTGGGGGCCGGGCAGCCCTATGAGGAACCGAGCTCCAGCCCTTGGCAGCCAGAGGTCCACCCTTTGCCTAAGAAGCCACCCCTCCCATCTTTCACACCCTCTTCACCTACTTAGGTGTATGCAGAGGAAGCAGCCCTGTGGGTTCTCAGAAAGGTGGACTGTCACCCAGGTGTGATAGCACAAATACAAGGGTAGAAATGTTCTTCTCGGTGTCAACCTACAGGAGACACTGAAGTAAAATGCAGGTAAATGATAAAGGATCTTGCCTGGTGGTGACAGCAGGAGTGGGAGACCAGGCTTCTGGTCTCATCGTCTCAACTTTTCTCTGGGACATCATTTCTCCATGTGCCAATAAGAGGCTTAGGGCCAGGGCAGAGGTTCTCAACCTGGGGTCCTACTGACTCCAAGGATGCACAGGTCTGCAAACCCCCTAAAGGCACATGAAGTACCAGAGTGTAAGTCACGTGCATTTTGCTGAGAAAATATCCCCAACATTCAGATTCTGAGAAGGGTTCATGACATAAGGAATTCTAAGAACTAAGGATCTTTGTCGGCTCCTTATCTAAGGCAAGAACTCCAACCAGAAACAGCACAGGAAGGCAACATGGGCTTCCCACAACAAAGGTGGTGGGGCTACCTGTGTAGCCGGGCCAGGGTGTGAGGGGAGTGTTGTGGGGAGGGGAGGCGGACTTCAGCTCATTGCACCAGAGCCCTTCCTAACAGCGGGAGGGTGACATTCCTCTCCCTGAGGCTCCCTTACAGCAGACAAATGCCACTGAGAGGAGATGGCTCTGTGCCGTGTGTCAGCTGAGCTTGATCCACTTACCACAATGAGGACACACACTCTTGTAGAAACAACTGGCAGGCCCAGTGGACAGCAATGACTAGCTTACTGAGAGAAAGGGAATGAGCAGAGCTTAAAGCCACGCAAACAGATGTCAGCTTTATCTCAAGTGTGCCAGAAAGTTCGGCCAGGGCAGTGAATGGTTCTACTTGAACTGTAGCAAGCAGTTACTGTGGAAGCTTAGACACGGAGACTTGGTCATGTTACGGCAGTGATCATGTTGTCACCATTGTTGACTTGCTTAATATTGTTTTCAACTTTTTGATTCCTTGGAGTGTGCTGCTGCCCAAATGCTAGTATTTAAAAGTTTGCCAAACGCACAAAAATAAGAATCACAGGGGAAGACCTAAGACTCTGAGATCTGCAGGTCTCTCTGGTGACCAGCAATCAGCAGGACGCACACGGAGTCCTCATACTTATCAGAGACAGTTTAAATCTGGGAAGTCACACATGGAAGCCCTTAGGGCCCTGGGGTTGGTGAGCTCCCCTAGCACCTAGGCTGGTAAACAGGTCCTGGGTGGAACTCACTCAAAACAAACTAAGGGGGAACTTTTTGTCTCCAGGAACAGCACTAATAATTAGCAGTAGGCTACGGGGATACCTTAACTAATTCCCTTCCTCAACTTATTAAGTGCGGGGATGAAATGAAAGCTGAAAACTGCCTCAATTGGTCCCCAAAGAGGTTGAGGTTCAGCTGTGGCTGCTGTGATTAGCAGAGAAAGGGCTCAAGGGAGAGAGGCTGGGCTGCTGAGAGAGTTCTCCTGTGCGCCCTTTGCCAGGAGGAAAATGTCTAAGGTGCAGTAACAGCTAAAGGGGAGCGGTCACTTCCATATGGGGCAGGACAATTTGTGGTTACAAAAGGAAAAACTCAAACAAGGTCATGCCCAGAGTGGTCTGGGCGAAAGGAGACCATATGGACTTCTGGTGACAGCACCAGCCCAAGCCCCCTGTGCCACGGGGAACTCACTGGGGGCACTTGCTAAGGGGTTTGGAGCTCTCTTAGAGAAAACAAGGGCACAGCACATTGTTCATGAGAACTGAAGTGAAAACGATGATTAGCCTACGAGGATTTGGCAAAGACAAACAGCATGAGGGCCGCACACAGAGCCGCCACCACTGAACTCTCACTGTCTGGAGGAACTGCAGTGGAGCCTTTGCATTTCTTGTATACTTCGTCTTTTACAACAGGTACAGCGAGCACCAGCATTAAATGAGTATCATTTAATGGACAAGGAAATGGGGCCCCAGAAGTCAGGTGACTTGTCCAAAGTTACCAGCTAGTAAGTGGGAGAGCTGTGATTTAAACCTAGGTTTACCAGCAAATCAGGCTCAAAAGCACCGTATGGAAGCATAGGGCTTCTCACTGCCCCGGCCAGTCATTGCCCTTTCCCTCACGTGCTCGGGAAGGTGGCTCTGCGGCCTCACACCTACTAAAGACTGGCACTGTCAGGTGCAGCATCTCAGCCGCCCAGGGGGCTGACAGTTCTCCCCTCACAGTGACTGACTCATCTGCCAAAACTATGGCTTTATCCACCACCCCCACCTTTTTTACAGAATGAAGTTCTCCCCCTTAGGTTCTTGGCAACTTTGCTATGTTGCACTCCCTCTTTCGAACCAACCCAAAGATGGGCTCTTTCCACAAATTCCCAGTGTCTGCCTTTGCTCATACTGTGTCCCCTGCTGAGATTCCCCTCATTTGCCCTCCTTTCTTCAGGGCCATCGCAAACCACACATCCTACAGGCTGCCACCACTTATTTCTTCAACAAAAAGCCCGCACTCCCTCCTCTGAGCTCCCCAGAGCGCTGAGACAGTCCTGTGCCACCACAGACTTGCTACTGTGACCTATCCTCAGAAGCTCACGGAAAAGGCCATGGCACCAGAGAGCTCCAGCACGTCACCAGTGGGGCAAACCACTTCCTCTCTGGGGTGGGGAGGACACCATACCCAGGACACACGTGAGGATTTCACAATAAACACGGGAGAGTATGAAGTCTGAAAAACAGCATGAGCTCAGTAACTTCAGGTGAGAGAGAGGTGTCCGTCCCTCCCCACCCAACATGCCTTATAATAAAACTCCAGGCTGCGCAAGCTTATTCCTGTCCTGAAGCAAACAGAGTGAATACAGGACTACCAGTAAGCCACAGAAACTCGCAGTAAGCATCTGCTACCCCAGGGCAAAAAGACCTGGACTCTCCTGGGTTCGGGGAAGGAGATGTGGTGAACAGGCAGGGGCGCCAGCCTCCACCCTATTCCCCACATATAGTGCAACCCAAGGGTGAAGGGTTAGCTGAAGGACTGACTTTGAAATCCCTTCTCCACTAGCTGGATGTCAAGCTATGGCCGTAGGGCCACCCTTGGTACTTGCACTTAGAAATCTGAAGGTAACTGAAACCAGGTCTGCTCCCTCACCTCCTTTCCTTAATCCAAAATAGAAAGTATTTCTCAATTTACAAGTTAAAGTGGCTCTCAAAATTAATTTTATAATCAGCAATTATGGTTCTGTTACAGAACTATTAAAAAAATAAAACAGAGTGAGATGGGGGTGCTAGAAAGCTGCTCTGTGGCAAACTCCAGCCTATCCACATGATAGGACACTGCAGACTTTCAGCTCTAAAAAGCAAGAGTAAATACCCAAACAACAAAATGCTATGTTCTTGGACATAATTATAGCACATGCAAATGAGGACACAGAGGAGCTAGACACATCAGTCACCTAATGAGAAGCTGATTACAAGGGGAAGCACAAAACACAGAAAGATTCAGCCATCAAATGAAGGCTGTGAATGCAGCCCTGGTCTCGAGGTCACTCCGTGCCCGTGAAGATACCCTATGTTCGGCAACAAATCTCGGACTCAACAGCCTTCCAAGAAGACACAGACAAACACAACTCACCAAATACCCACTGGAGGAGAGCAGATGAGTTGATATCCATATATCCAAGACATTTGTGTATTCCTTACCCGCTTCAAGACCCTTTCCGGCAGCGTTCACGATCTCTTAAATGGCTCTGCCCCCCTGCCTGGTGACCCACAGATAATGGAGTTACCCCTTCCTTAACCTTAATACAATCTACTTGTGAGCCCTTTAGAAACCTTCAAAACATACCTTGAATTCTCCTCACCCTTCTCCATATGCTGTACCCCACCTGGGAAGCTGCAGCTTGCTAACTGGGCCCCAGCCTCCATGCTTGCCTCTCTCCCATCCTGCTGGCCACAGAGCTGGAGTGATCTTGTAAACATGTAGAGCAGATGGAGAAAGCCACCGTTCAATGACTTCCCATAATCTACAAAGCTTGGCACTGTCGGTTCCTGTGCTCCTGCCAGTTCCTTGCCCCTCTGCTTGGCAGAGGCCCCATCCTTCAGGTCTTAGCTTCTATGTCACCTCCTCAGAAACACTTTCTGTCTTGGGCAGGTCTCTATTTTCTATTTCCTTCATCCATATACACACCTGAAACTGTCTCTGTAGTTTCCCTCTATGATGTGAACAAAGGTATAAATGCCTCAAGGATAGGGACCATGTCTGATGTTTCACCAAAGCACTGCTTAGCACCTACCACAGTGCCTATAACATACATAGTCAATCAATAACAACTAATAGGCCCCTCCGGGGGGCGGGGGGGGTGGTGGTTCTTTTTTATCAGTGGGGGGCTGGGGTAGAAAGCACATGAACCTGCACTCATTCTGAGATGCTACTTCTAGCTCTGTTAGCAGCATGGCCAAGACCTGGTATAAAAGGACAGTAGGACTCAACAGCTGTGGGAAGCCTACTGCATGCCCTAGCTAGCTTTATATTCATTCTCCACTGAACCTTCATGAAAATCCTATTGGTAAGTGTCAGCAACCCATTTGAGAAATGAGGACTCCAAGGCTCAGAGAGATGCCTAAGGTTTAAATGGAGTGAGGTCATAATCTCATCTCATGGCCTATGCCAGGCACACAGCAGGTGTTCAATACATGCCAGTGGAATGAACAAGTGAAGTTCTCTAGTCTGGCTCAAAGCCATGTCTAAGACTCCGTGTGGAGATCTAAGCCCTCTGTGCATCCCCTTCCCTCACAAACTTCCATTTCTCTAAGGGTGATCTTCTGTCCTACTGTAAAGACCTCACAGGGACCTGTTATTCCCAATGGTATTCGCCTGAGAGCATACCAAGTTGCTCACCGTTACTATGGCTCACGGTTACTATGGCTCAGAAGTCCACTGCCCCAGGATCAGGGAAGTCCAGGAGAAGTTCAATGGTTTTCCTCCTCCTTTTTTTAGGAGCTGGCGGCCGCAGGGCCTCACCTCATCCTCACTAAGGAAGAAACTAGGTAAGAGCCCAGAGTCCCTGGTCCTAGAACCACATCCACTGTGGAACTGTGATTGTGCCAGGGCTAAGGGAGTAGGGAAGAGGGCCAAGAGTGGTCCTTTGGGTAGTCTGGTTTCCTGGATGAGGAAGCTACAGCCATTAGGAGTGACTTGCCCAAAGTCCCAGTGCAAGGTAATTAGAGAAGACAGAGCCAGGGTTAGACCCTGGCAGGCCCTCCCAGCTCTTAGGCCTAGATCCAAGCTTTTTGAGGGCAAAGGGGTAAGAGGCAGGCAGTTGGCTCCGCGTTTAACAGATAAGGTGGTGGATGGTGCCTTTACCCTCTCTGCCAGTTTCAGACCAAGTGTGCAGCAGCAATCCTGGAGTCTGCAGGTCTGAGGTGAGGCGGGAAATACGCCTTTCTAACAAGTTCCCCTGGCATGCTGCCAGTCTGGGACCACCATTTGAGAACCACTGTGCTAAGGTTTGTCACTGGCACTGTGTTGAGGGGTCGGAGAAAGTGGGGAGTGTGGCAATAGCTTGTCGATATCTTCAAGTTCACAGGATAGAATCTCGATCTATTAAGTAGAACACCTGTCACCCATAACATCCTCAGTTCCTTCCACCGATAAAAGGGCAACCGTCTTTCTAACCATGGTTAAGCCCATGTAATTAGGCTGCAGATCCTGAAGAATCACCTCTGGGTCTGCCTATGGCATCACTATGTTATGCCCAACTCAATAAAACCCTAAGAGCAGGTGGGAAACTTGAGTGCTAGGGACAGCGGCGCCCCTGCCATAGGACCCCCAAACACTGGGCTGGAGGGACTGCTCTCCGTGCTACACCTGCCTGATGCCCATGCCCTGAGGTGTTCAGGGCAGGCGAGGGAGGAAGATCTCTGGATAGTGTCAGTGGTGACATCTGGATTTCAGTTTAGGCAACTGGCCTAAACTCCCAAATAATTTTTTTTAAAGGTAAAAGTCACCCTGTTGTTTGTCTGGGGTGTGGTATAGTCACACCCATTTTTGCTGCTCTATGCAGTTCCTTCCAAACATTCATCAAACCCAAGCCGGCAAATCTGGTTACTAACAACAAATGAGTTTTTACTGTGACTTCCAGCTCTCCCATGTCTGGTACAAGGCTGGGCGGTGCTCGAAAGGCCCGTGCACTCTGCCAAGATCTGACAGCACGACTTCCCAGTCCCTGCCTTAGATTTGCCCCACACTGGAGCTTTCAGGGAAGACATGTCTTGGGCATGTCTAAACAAGCAGAAAGGAAAAAATAAGAGGGTACTGTACGTGACATTTCCGGGGTTCCTTTTTCCAAAAGGATGGATGTAAATACAAAATGAATCCACTGGCTCACATCATGTGACTTTCCCACTGGAACAGATGATCAATACTGAAACCCAATATGATACACCCAAGCCAACCTGCCTTCCATTCCTGCTACAGCTCATGCCTCGCAATTATGAAAAATCAAGATCACCATTTACAAGATTACCTGCCCAGGCCCACATTAGCTTCTCTGTGCAGCCAGGGGACACACAGGCATTTTCAGCTTCCTCACAATGCGCTATGATGTGTCTAGGTGGCTCTAATCCATTCCTCCTGAGTCCCTAGACATCACTTTCTTTTACAAAGAAACAAAATACTGAATTCTGACCTGTGTACAATGCAGGCTGAGTTATAGCTTCCCCCTGGCACCTCTAACAGAAAGTGAAATCCCTTTACGTTGGGAAATTCATTGCAGTACTTTATGGTATTGATTTATTTTAAACTTGGCTGGCAGTTTCAAGGCCTGAATCCTAGAAATGCTGCAGGAGGTCTCCATTTTCTCTGATTCTGTAATACCACCGAGGACTCACTAGGGGAAATGAAACGAGGGGCTGGGAGCTTATCTACTGCTGCCCTCATTTATCAAGACAGAACCTTGGGGAGTCTCCCCAGGTTCTGGGCCTAGAATGCATCTCTGGTTAGGACTTTCACTAGAACAGTACCCTTTCCCCCTGCCAGCTCAGTCCTGCACCCAGCAAAGCCTCACTATGCCAAGGAGAGCTTCTGACAAACCGTGAGATGTGACCTCTTCCCCTATCATCTGGCTGACAAGGTGCCCCTAAACCTACCTTCCAGAACCAGCCCAGGGCACCACCTCCTCCCGAAAGCTTTCCCTCCACTCTCTCCATGCTTCCTATAGGTTTCCCAAGTCACGCCTACTACAACCAAGTGTCCATATGCTATCCCCACTGCTAACCCGAGCTCCAAGAGGGCAACACTGCGGTCAACACTCTCAACACCTCCACTGGGCAAGTGCCTGCCAGAGCCAGGAGGGCTCTTGCTCATTAAATCTGCCTTGGCCACAATCCTTCAACACAGGACTGCAGGCAGCAACACCAATGACAGGCACACATGACGAAATCCCTTGCGTTAGTCAAGTTCCAATGAGCTGTGTCAGGAGAACCAGCAACCCTGCATTTTGCTTTGAGTCCTCATCAACCTCCAACGCCCAGGCTAAGTTCACTCGGAAAGGACTTTGGCGAGGGCACTAGGGAACAGAGACAACGGGCCCTCCTACAAACGCCACAGACTGTCCTGCCAGCGCTCCCTCAGTGTCAGTGCTCTCCTGACTGCCATCTCGTGGGGTGTGCTTTGGGTCTCCCACTTCCCAATCTTTTTGGTAATTTTGATGTCTCCTTTCTTATGTGACTTCTGCCTACTGTTGCCGGACCCTTGGTTATCCCAGCCATGCCTCACCTAACCATGTTTGAGGCTGTATCAGTGTGACATAAGAGGAACCCCCACACAGGTGACCTCGCCTGAAGGATGAGGTGGTGGCCCTGTTGCAGTGTGCTCAGATACCTGTCAGACTCTGAAGGATGCACGAGGTGGCACTGCCCACTAACACCTAAAGGACCACCTGTGATGCTGTTTAAAGGGGAAATAGTACTCTGCCTCAAAATATAAACCCATCAAAAGCTACTTTTAAAGAGGCTGTAAGAGACAGAACAGTGGAATTTCCAGTCAGGTACCTTGTTTCAAATCCTGACTCTCAAAACCATAGGACAGTGATTCTCAGCTTGCCCATCAGCAGAAAGATGGCAGAAAACAGAACACTTACGTAGATGCTGTATGATAATACATGTAAAGTACTAAATTCAGGGTCAGACATAAAAGGGCAGTAAAGTCAGGTGGCCCCTCAAAGCAGGTTTTTATAACCAGGAGCTGTTATTGTTTGTGGAGTTTCTGTGTGTCCCTGGGGTAAGAGGAAATGGGAGTTGGAAGGACCCCAACCATCAAGGCAGCTTTACTCACAGATGGATGATTACAAGAACGATTCTGATTTGCCCAGAGGGACGCTGTCTAGGAGGAGCCAAGGATGCCAGGGAGGAGGAGAATGTGAGCAGCAACAGCCTGGGCAGGCCTGTCCCTTTCACAGATGCTCTGATGTCCTGCTGAGCTTCAAGGGACAGATTATCCCTGGGGCCACCAGCCACATTACATAACCTACAGCTCAGCTTCCTCCTGCTCACAGGCAGGAGCAGACAAGGGATGGCAACAGCAGGCACGAAAGCTGCTCAGGAAAGCTGACTGACCTTGCAAACACCAGCCTTCCCCATGTGGGGGGGGGGGCACCCAGAAAACACCAGTAGACACACCAGGCCCCTGATGTCTCGGATACTAGTTCCTAGGGATGTCAGGTCTTCACAGTGAAGGTTCAGCTTTCAAACCCTCTGGATCTTCACTCACAAACCTTCCACTCATGCACAGCATCATGAAGTCTAGTGAGAAAGGCAGGGCTGGGACTTCCACTTAACAGACAGGGGCTCAAGAAGGTCAGAGGTTTCAGGTCTGCTTGGATAAAAGAATTTGTAATCACTGGTTAAATACACCCCCCACCCCAATGTGCTCTCTACTTTAACTAAAACCCCCATTGTTTAATGACCTAATCACCCATTCTAGGGTGAGGGTGGCGTTTCCCTCCTCTTACCCTCCTTTTGTTCAAGGCTCCACCAGCGACTAAGTGGGCGAGCCTCTGGAGTATAAGAATCAAACCTCTAATTTTGGCCCCTTGGGCAGTTTCACCTTTCCCATAAAGCCGTCCTGGCTTACATTCTCCTTTGGTCTACCTACCTCGTTGTTCACCGGCACAACTGAGCTTCTTCAGAGAAGAGATGACCCCCCAACTGGAAACCTACTCGTGCCAGGCACCTCCCACCCACTTTACTCCTCTTAAAATGAGCAGGTACTTGGTGCTCAGTTGTTAGTCGAAGTCAGTTATAAAAACATGAGTTTTAAAGATGATTCAATGAGGTAACATACCATATTGGGTAAAGTCACCCATGGCTTTACTCCTTATTAGCTCTGTGACCTTCGGGAAGTTAATGAAATAATGGGCATAAAGCACTTAGCTCAGGGATGACCAATAATTACCATCATCTCTGGTCATCTTCAGCACTGTCGCCTTCTCCTTTGGAGCCTAACCCCTCAACCCTCCACACTCACTCCTTCCCTGGGGGCCTGACCCCTCATCCGCCACCTCCCCAGGGAGGGCAGTCCTGAGGGAAGTGGGCATGTCTTAGGTGCTCCTGGGTTAGTTCATGGCTGTCCTGATGGCTGGGCCAGGAAGTCACAGTCAACACAGAAGGGACCTGGAGGCCTATCTAGTCCTGGGTTCCCAATTTCTCACCTAAAACTCCCTTTTAAAATTTATCCCCCAGCGATTCTGTTTTGAAGACTATGCTGTTTAAAACAAAATACATCAGTTGTTACAGAATGATTAGAAACCCTTAAAAAAAAAACACCCGCAGAAACCACATCAGTTAAGCATTTCTTGTCCGTTTTTAGTGTCACTTCTGATTAACTTGATACCTATAACGTGACACGGTTTGGGGTATAATTCCAGACAAAAGGAAGCAGATCTGACTGGCTTCCACAGCTTCAATGTGAGCAAACTTGCCTTGCCTGTTCTCAGATGAGCTGAAAAGGTTGTGAATTCCCCAGAAGACCATTAGGGGCCCAAGTAGAGGTTTGGGGACCTCACGTTAAAAGCACCTCAACTCTTGTAATACAGGGGGAAAATGTGAAGCCAGGTCAAGGGGCCAACCTAGGTCACCAGCTTGTTAGCCCCAGAACCACATCTTTGAGCCCAGGCCAAGGATTAATATATCACTTATCACTTCAACAAGAAATTGGGCCTGATTTCTTTCTCTGATGGTAGCTGCTTAACATCAGAGAAAGAAATCAGGCCCAATTTCTTGCTGAAGTGATAGCAGCTACCAAAATCACATGGAGCAAAGAATATTTTCTATGACCCCTCATGTCATACCAACATCTGATTTCCTTCAGCAGGCTTGAGCTGCCTGCTCCAAATAAACAGCATTCAAAGGCCCTGGCTTCGAAAGGCCCTAGTAACCAAGATTTGTATATTAGACAGCAAACTTGGCCATGAATGCAGATTCCCTCATCCATAACTTCCCTGGTAACAAGTGGGTGGTGGCACCTGGAACATGAATTTGGCTGGCTCTCACTTTGGATAAGGCTTGTGGCTGGCTGGTAGGAACCATTAGGAATTATTAAGCAATGTCAAAAAATGACAAATAAAAGAAAGATATAATCCATCATTAAGCAATCTTTAAAAATAGATAATTTTTCTGAAACAAGTCATTGAACAGTTGCAGAGAACAGCTTTGTTTAGGAAAAAAATCTATTTGGTAATCATCAGAGGCAAGGCAACCACTCAAGACCACAGCCTAAAAAAAAAAAGAACACTTCTACCTCAAGTCAAAGTGTACATATCTAAAATTCTACCATTTAACATTTCATTTAGGCAGTTTTTATAAGGCACTTTCACAACCTCTTGTGATTCCCAACAACCTCAATAAGATAAATATGATCCACTCTATTTTATGGATAATAAAACCCAGAGAGATTAAATAACTTGCCTCAGGTCACATAGCCAGTAAACCACAGAAAATCCACTAGGCAACATACCTTTCAGAGGAAACCTTTGTTTCCAATCCAAAGTACATTTCCATTCATTGTTGCAAAACACTAAAATCATGTAACCCTGATTTAAATATTACTCTGAAATCTATAATCCTAGATTGGTGCGGGTACTGGGGATAAGTATGTTTCCTATATGCAGTAGAGTCAGAGCCACAACAACAGGTCTAATAGAAAAGCAGGCTAGGAATCAAGACACAAACTCCGTGCCTTCATTGGTCTCCAGCTGCCCCCTACTTCTCAGCTCCCCTTCCCAGTAAAATTCCTCAGGAACAGTCATCAATACCACCATTGGTTCTCAAAGTGTGGTGTGCAGTTTGGGAATCCATGAAACTAATAAACTTTTTCATAACACTCAGACTTTATTTCCCTTTTCCCTTTCATTCTCTCCTAAGTGTATAGTGGAGTTTTCTAGAAGTTTCATGATGAGAGACATGGCACCAGGTTATAATACAGAAGCATATATGAGAATCCAGCTGACTATTAAGGCAGATACTAAAGAGAGTTGCAAAACTATAAAACAGTGCCATTCTACTGTTTCATTGAAAATAGTTTTTTTCATAAATTATACTTATGTTAACATGTAGTCAATCTAGCTAGTATTTATATTCACTTGAAAGGAACATTTAAAACATCTGTTTGAATTTCTAATATCACAAATATCCATAGATAAAACCTAAAACAAAAGCTCTCTGGCGTCCTCGGTATCAAGTGTAACAGACCAAAAACTCAGAGACATTGCTCTATTCTCTCACTGTCTCCAATTATTCTTTCATTCCCTCTCAAACCTATTCTAGTTAATGGTTTTCTCCATTATGTGCCACCAAAATTGTTCATGAGCACTAAGGCCTTCCCAGGTGTTAAATCCAATGGTCCATCCGCAGTCCTCATCTCACTCAATCTACCAGCATATATGCCATGGCTGATTACTTCTTCCTCCTGAGGTATTTTCTTCACCTGGCTTCCAAGAGACCATATCCAGGTCTCCAATCCCTGGTTTCTTTTCTCCCCAATCTCAACGTTGGATGGCCCAGACTCAGTTGAATCTTCTCTATATTCACTGTAGTACCTTGGCCATCTCTAAATTTTATCTCTAGACCAGACCTCCTCTCTGAACTCCACATTCATCCAACTGTCCATTCTACCTCTGTAGTTGGCTTCAAAATAGGCATTCCAAACTTTCAGATGACTAAAACCTAACTCTCCAGCCAAACCTGTTCCTCCTAATGTCTTCCCAATTTCACCTGATGGTAACTTTATCCTTCCAATGGCTTCCAAGGCCAAAACCTTGAAGTCATCCTTAATTCCTTTCTTACATTCAATCCAGCAGGAAATCCTGTTGGCTGACTTCAAAAACTCACCCCAAATCCAATCATCACCTCCCCTGCTCCCTCTCACCTGGGTTATTACGGTAGCCTCCCATCTCATCCCCTCACTTGCTCAACCCTATAGCTTACTTTTAGCACAGAAGTCATAGTGACCCTTTTAAAGATTACATATCAGGTAACTGAATACACACCAATGTGTTTCTATCTTACCCAAGAATAAAAGCCAAAATCCTTACTAATTGACTATTAAGCAATGTCAAAAAATGACAAATAAAAGAAAGATATAACCCATCATTATAAGGCCTATTCTAATTGACTCCTAGTTGCCTCTCTAGGCTTTCTTCCTACACTCTTCTCGGTTTACTATATCACCCTTAAGCCTTTATGCTGGCTGTTTCCTCTGGAATGCTCTTTTGCCAGAAATCCTCATGACTCACTCCCTAAACTCCTAACCTTTAATGCTCAAATGTCACCGTCTCAAGGAGACCCACCCATCTCTTCTACTTCAAAACACACCTCCAGCCCCACCTGTCCTCCCAGCATTCTGATCTCCCTTATCCTGTCTACACCCCTCCCCCCCAGCACTTAGTACTTTCTAACATATCACCTACGTTATCTGTCTCCCTACGAGAATGTCTCCACAACTGCAAGAATTTGTTTTGTTCACTAATGTATCTTCTGTGCCTAAAATCATCCCTGCCAAATAGTTTCCCAATAAGTCAATATATGGAATCAGCTTCTCCATCTATAAAGCCTAGTGGGAGAAAAAGGTATTTGGACTCAATAGACCTTCCCAATTTTAGCCAGACAGATAGAGCTCAAGTCATAATTGATTTGAAGCTTTTGGTTAATCCTCACCTGAGGATATTTTCCCCCCACTGATTTTTAGAGATTGGAAGGGAGAGAAACATCAATGCAAGAGACACATCGATGGGTTGCCTCTTGCACCTCCCCCCCCTCCCCCGCCCCCGATCCAGGTCAATATCAGGTCTGCAACCAGGTACATGCCCTTGACTGGGAATCAAACCCAGACCACCCTTCATTCTGTGGGCCAACGTTCTAACGACTGAGCAGTTCTAATAACTGACCTGAAACTTTTAACACAAGGCTCAGCACCTGGTCACACAGACTTGGGCCCAGGCCCATAATTCTAAGTGCCCAGCTAGGGCAGGATAGGCTACACTCAAATAGGAACCAAAAGATCAAGTACTGTGCTGTCTTTATTAGCTGTCAGCCTGGGACACCATGTACCTAACTTTTTCTCCTCTCAAGGTCACCTATTTCTCTTACTTGCAGGCATCACTCCTATTTAGCTACACTTGGCCCTGCGAAACAGCACAGATCTCAAGTGTGGATGTCCAAATGGAAGTCATGATCTCAATTAGTTGTGACAACCCCATAATCCTAACCCAAATTCAGGTCCCTCTTCCAATGACAACTTTCTTCCTATTCCAGGGCAAACTTGAATTCTAAGGGGTTTTTTAAAGTGGAAAAAGATGAGATGGAAATGGGAAGTGACAGCATGAAATACAATTAAAACACTCTCTAGCCAACCCTTTTGGGGGTTTTAATGTGGTATTAGCCCAAATCTAGCTTTAGGGAACATGCTTCTCTTCCTCATTGGGCAGGACTGGCCTGGCATCTGGAAGGTACTCATAATGTTCATGGAATGGAACAATTAAAGCAAGTGATTCACTCTAGAAATAAATTCAGTGAGAGCACTACAGATGCAACCAGCTCAACACAGTATTTACCAAGTCCAACTAGAAATCTGAGGGTGATGAAAAGAAAGGAGGGTGACTAAAAACCCACTCAGATGATGGAGGGCTCTGTGTCTCATGTGCTAAGGCCCCCTCCTTCTGATCAACCACCGGGATCAGCCCCATTTCCATCACCTCATCTCAAGGCTTCAGCAAAATGTAAGAGTAGCTTACTTCCAGCTTGCCATATTACTATTAAGAAAAGGGGCGAAAGAAAGGAGTGGCATGAGTAAGATATACCTGCCTTTAATTTAGTAGGATATAGAGTTGCAAAGGAGAAACAAAATGGTACATGTGAAAATACCTAGCAAATATGGGTCAATGTTCTTTTATTCCCTTCCCACAAAGAGATTTCTGTTAAGGAAAAGAATTCAAATCTGACCAGAACACTAGCTAGCATTTGTATATTCTGCCGTTAATCTCCCACATCTAGTACTTTCTTCTACTTCCACATCTGGCCAGTTGTCTAGCTAATTCTCTGCCCTGAAGATCAAGGCACTCCTTTATCCTCAGTGCCACGCAACTGCAGGTTCAACAACATTCCTTACTAGTGTGAATAAAACTGACCCAATGGTCTCCACTCACCCAAATCGGTGGAGTCTCTCAAATGTGCTAAGGTCCCTCTGGCTTCAGGTCCTTTGCAGAGGCTGGACCGTCTACTGGGAATGCTCCTCCTTGCCCCCAATTTCCTACTCTTGCCTCTGGCCACCATCCCCTGAAAGGTCAGTTTTCCTTAACTCTTCTCCTTTGTTGCAAAGAGACTATAATAAATATTGAGTCATGTTTGTCTCCCCAACTAAGCTGCAAATTTCATGAGGATGGGGCAAATTTCTGGTGTGGCTTACCACTGTTACCCCAGAGCCTAGCACAATACTTGACAAGGGAAAGCTCATAATAAATGTGGGCAATAATGTACATAAGCATAGCCTTCCAGGTAAGAATCCTCACTCACAGTCTTTATAGTGTATAAGAATGGAGAAACCATCTGGTATCTAGAGTAGGAAAATGGCTATATTATGGTACATATAATGAAAGCCATACTTTCAAAGTATGACATGGGGAAATGCTCAGATTAGCATGGAGTGAAAGAGCAGGAAACAAAACTGTAACTAACCACAGCATGATCTAAACTGTGTAGAACTGGATGTGCAAGTAGAAGGGATACAATTAGGGATGGCATTTATCCTCTGAAAAAAATTGTCCGTACCCTTTTGTACATTTTCTACAGTAAGCCTTTATTAATTAATGAGAAAACATGTTTCTAAGAAATGTAAGAACTCAACTCCAATGCAACTCCACTCAGAAAACTTCTAGACATTCCAACTCATACTCAAATAATCCCATATATCTCCTCATCAAGACTTGGGAGATCTTTGATAACAAGCACTTACTAGTAGATCTCTTCAATCCTGCATTTCCCGACTCCCTAAGGGCCCGCCCCAGAGCCCAGGGTGACCAATCCAGTCCAGGAAGACTGCATGCACAACAAAAAGAGTACACTCACCTAGTTTAAAAACAACCAAGATGCTTTGCCCTGAATTTTAAGCAGCACATGTGACCTGGTCCATTCTGGTTTCAAGTTCAAAGGCATCAGGCCGGTCCTGTGGGTTAGCAGCTAACATATCTTTCAAGAGCTGCTTGATCCCCTCAGACATGGAAGTCCTGCGTTTCTGGGGGATGTGCAACTCCATCTTTGGATTTTCTAGCAGCGCCTCACCAACAGGGACGATCTCGGTCCCCTGTTTGATATAGGTCCCCAGGAGCTCCTTCTTGGTCTCAGAGTCAATGAAAGTGATTCTTTCTATCATTGCCCAGATGATAATGCCCAGGGCAAAGATGTCAGCCTTGGCTGTGTAGTGTCCCTCCCAGACTTCAGGGGCCATGTAGAAGTCTGAGCCGCAGGCTGAGGACAGCCAGTATTTATTCACATTCACATTTTTGTTGTTTTGATTACCCTCTTTGCCTCGGGGGGCTAGCCCAGCACAGACCTTGCTTAGTCCAAAGTCTGCCACCTTGAGGATGGGGGTGCCAGACCTCTCCGTGATAAGGATGTTGTCTGGCTTTAGGTCCCTGTGCACGATGTGGTTTTTGTGCAGGAAGGCAATGGCGCTTGTGAGCTGTAGCATGAAGCTTTTGTTGGTGGCTGGGTCCGGCCTCCGGGACAGGACGTACTGATTCAGGTCTCCACCTTCACAGAACTCCATGACAAACCAGAGATAACAGGGCTCCTCAGCATAACCCAGGATCCTTTCTCCTAAATCAAAGGAAGACCGGAAAGAGCTTGAGTGAGATGGGCACATTCACACCACCTTGAGGCTATAGGAATGCAGTCTATTAAAGTTAAAAGTGATAGTGGTGACAATTGCTCCAATCCAGGAGGACCAGTAAAATTGGCATGAGCCAACTCTACACAGCCAGCCCATCTCTACTCACACAGGATGAGTGAAGGGACAAAACATGGTATGACACAGGCTGCAGGGACTGGCATCAAGCACCTGGATTTGGACTTAAGGGTGCCTGGGTTGTAACTCTGGTTTACTGCTGACTGGGTGAACAGCCAGGAGGCAATGCAGTTTACCTTTCCAAGTTTCTACTCCTGCTTCTTCACCTGTAAATGGCCACATGTAACCACTTACAGAGGCCTGCACTGGCATTTGACATTCAACTTAATGTTTACCACTACCTAAGGAGGTAGAAGGAAACAGCTCCATCTTATAAAATGAAGAACCTGTGGCTCATAGAGACTTAGAATTCACAGACTCAAATCCATTTGACTGCGAAACCATTGCATTGCTTTTTTTTTTTAATATATTTTATTGATTTTTTTACAGAGAGGAAGGGAGAGGGATAGAGAGCTAGAAACATCAATGAGAGAGAAACATCGATCAGCTGCCTCCTGCACACCCCCTACTGGGGATGTGCCCGCAACCAAGGTACATGCCCTTGGCCGGAATCGAACCTGGGACCCTTGAGTCCGCAGGCTGACGCTCTATCCACTGAGCCAAACCGGTAAGGGCAACCATTGCATTTCTTTATACTGTTTCCAAAGAGGCAGCATCATATCACCCATACCTTCCAGGGCTGCTGATGAGACAAGGCAAAGCATGTGAGAAGACTGTTAAATGTTTGTTACTCCATGCCAAGCAAATGACCTTCCCTCCCTTCTTTGTAACTTGTATATTGATCCTTGTCAATACATCTAGAACTGCACTACAATTCTGTTTATTCCAGAGGCACACTCCAATTCATCAGTTTTCTGCTAGCCCACCATATGTCTATCACAGTGAGTACACAACACCCCCATCTCTAATGAAGCTTGATTTAAAGGAGGTTACCACTATTTCAAAGGTAGGTAGGAGTTGCCAGATCTAAAGAAATGAGAAGGGACAAGACTTAAGTTACCCCTAAAGGACAGGCTGTACATCAGCAGGGAGAAGAAAGAAGGGAATTCTAGGCTGAGAGATGGAATGGATTAACAGAACAAAGAACAAATGGACTAGAGGTATAAATAGAAGTCTGGTGGGAACAGTGGAGTCTGAAGTAGATGTATAGGTGGAATCACATTGTATTGGCTTGAAACTCCAGCTCTTATCTTTCCGTCTTTCCTTTTGAACCATAGAAGCTCCAGAAAAGCTGGTGACTGGCATCTCCACACAAATCCCAATATTCTTTTTTTTTTTTTTAAGTTATTATTATTTTATTTTTTCCATCACCATTTACCCCCTCTATGCCATCTTCCACCTCCACCCACGGTGCCTTTATGTGAAGTTATTTGATAACTACCAGTGCCCCAGAAGCTAAGCCTAAAGTAGACAGATGTCTTACCTAGCTGATGAGGCTGGGCCTGCCCAAGGTGGTCACATGGATCATTCATGACTATGCCAGGGCCTAAGGACAAGTCCTATGATCCCTAGTATGGTGTCTCCATTCTACTAAAAAGGAGGGCTATACACAGCCTCTCCTGGAAGGTTTCTTTTTACTAGTTATTTACTCTACTTCATTATAAAGAGAAATAGTGATCCAGGATCTCCCGCCCCCTTCCAACCCAAACGGCCCCCAAATTACCAGAGCACATAGTCTACCAAAGCCAGTGGTTTAGGAGTTCTAGGTTAAAGCAATAAAATGGACAAGGCAAAACCCTTAGGTTTCTGACCATGATCTGACAGGCCTTATTTCCCCTGTAATTATATAATTTGTTTGTTTAATCACTCACAATCAAAGTAATACAGGTAGAACCAGTTTAAGGCAGATGGGTTTCTTTCTTTCTTTTTTTTAAAATCAGTTGTTTCCCATCTCATAATCCTCTTTCTAGGTCATTGGCTCTAGTGGGCCGAGGTTCTTTATCTAAAAACACTATAAAATGAAGTGGTGATCTAAATCCTGACTCTCTAGACTCTAGAATAAAAACTCATAAACAGGAGCAAGACATGTCTGCTGGTGGTAGAGCCAGAAAGGAAAAGATTAAAAAAACATCAAATCCCTTCTGCAAAGGCCACATCAGAAAACAGGGCAACTTTTTCAATGAAACAGTGGGGAAAGAAAGGGTGGGGAGTGGTGATTATTTTATATACAAAGTTGGGAACTATGGCAACTAAAGTAAAAAGAAAACAAGTCTGCAAAACAGACTACTGTGTAAGTCCAGGTTATGAGAATCCGGGGAAAGAAAAAAGTACCCTGAGTGAGTGAGTGGGTGGGGCAGATGGGACCAGGACTGAAGAGCCTGGGAAGTGAGCGAAGCTTAGGAGATGGTTCGGGATGGGGGTAGGGGGCTGTTTATTGAGAGGAAAGCACTGGAGAGGAAACATCCTTAGAATCAGACACAGCATCCATGAGCGTGACAGAATGGAAAACTGGGGAACGCAGCTACTTGTCCTAGCGACAAAAAGTACTTCTTTGCACAGGCTCATTTCACCTGAAGCTGAAGCATGTTTTCACGTGGAGTCCCCAGGAGCCCACTAAAACAAAAAAACAAAAAAACAAAAAAAAAAACACGGAAGAGGCTGGTCAGACTCTGTCCTTTCCTTCAGGCAGATTGCCTACCTGGGCCTCTCAGCTACCTCACAGCAAGGTGGAGGGAGGGGAGGTGGCACTCCATGCATTTCTCTCAAGAAGCAGGCCGAGCTGAAGTAACAGGAAGAGCACAGATCAGAAGGCAAGGAGTCCCACGGGTTTACTGAGTGGTTTCTTCGTTCAAAGGAAAACATGGAGAGACTGAGGCATGATGACTAGAACTCTGGGCAAGTCCCTGAACCTCTCTGAGCCTCAGCCTTGTAATCTACCAAATGGGAATGACACCTACTCCACATATTACTGTGAGTTAAGTGACAGGCACGAAATACATTTTACCAAGTGTCAGATACTTTGGAGCATCACATCCTGCCTACCACTAACATCACTATTCCTACCAGATCTCAGCCTAGTCCTAGGAAGTCACTGATTTCAACAATCCTGGTGCTGCAGGCCACGTGTTAGGCAAGAGATGAAACAGATCAGAAAATGAAAGTCCATGATTCCATATCACATTTCACAGGCCTATAGCCAAAACCCATAGCTAGACCAGACCACATTTTTTTTTAGGAGATCTCTATCTAAAAAGCATCCTCTCCCTAAATCTGCGTGTACCTTATGGGACCAGCTTGAATGCCAACCTACTAACACTTGCCTGATCTCCCAGGTAACTTGCCTCTTCTGAGCAGCCAAGGCCCTAGTCTTATAATTTACCAAGGTGACTGAATTGGAGAAGGGAAACTGGTCAAACTTTTGTGGAATTACCAAACACTTGTCCTGAAATGACACTAATTCCTGGGCCCCAAAATGTCACTGGGGTTTGCCAGTCGGAGTAGGGGCTTACAGAGGTCAGGTGATCCATGGAGCTTTAGCACAGGTCCACCTCACAGTGGTCCCGGTGGGTCCCTGAGCCAGCCTGTGGTGACTTCCCCAGTTTCAGGATGTATAATTGGAATAGACACATGCAGCAACTAGCAGAATCCCCAAACGAAATTTACAGGTTTTATTTTTAACAGATAGAAAAAAATGAACTTTACTTAAGTTTATAATTCCCTATTTTGGTATAATCGGACAGTTTCTATAAGATTAATGAGAGTTAAAAATTTAGCTTCCCAGAAGGGAAGAAAATAGCAAGACTGTTATTTGGAGGTTGTAAGGATTCGAGGTAAATTAACCTGGGAGAGTCACTGGGTTCCAGGCACTATTTTAAAGGCTCATTATGTAAGCTGTCTCATCTCACTGGACACTGTTTTAGGGGTGGTAAACCTGAGAACAAGAAATAGGGGTCATTCTGCCTGAGGAGCAGGGAAAGGTGGGGAGGAGAGAGGCAGGCTGAGAATCATTGCAAGCAGGGTCCTTGCGCTGTGTCTCCTAGGATGAAGGGAGGAGCAGAGCACAGTGGGGTGTGAGTTTGCAGCGAAGGACCCCAGTAATCTGGGGTAATCAGAAGAGAGCTGCAGTAGGAGATAGTCACAAATGAGGCTGGAGATAGAGCTGGAGTCAGGTCATGAGAAATGGTATCTGGCAGACAAAAGGATTTGAAGTTCAACTGGAAGACATGGGAAATAACTAAAAGTTCTTGATCTATTTTAGAAAAGATACTGCTTACTGAATCTAAGAAATCATTGATTTTAAGACATACCATTTAAGTAAGATCGACAGATTGCTGACAACACCATGGTAGGCTATTGACTAAGCCGAGTTCTGACTTCAGAGATGTTAGCATGTGAAAGAGCATGTCTGAGAATTGATGAAACAGTTCCCTCTGGAAGCATAAGGAGTTAGAGATGGAATAGTCATCAGGAGGTTTTGAAAGCCCAAGAAGTGATGGCTGGCAAGGGAGGGGTGAAAAGGGGATGGGAGAAAGAGGTCTTGGAGGTTTAGAATCAATAGAACTTAGTGACTTATCACATGTTATGAGATGGACAGGAAGAATTCAGAGAGGACTCTAGCCAATTCTCTTCTTACTCCAAACCCCTACCTACTTAGATGATAATTATATTCCCAGTCACAGGTGAGGAAATTAAGCCTCAAAAGATTAAATAACTTACGTATGGTCTCATAGCCAGTGAGCCTGGATTCTAATTGTGAGCTCCACTATTGCCTCTTAGTACCAGCAGCAGAATTTAACACCTACATGTTTTATTTCCACTTCGACCCAAGCTCCTTGTTAAGTAGACTCTTATGTATAGGATGTTGCCAAGGAGTTTAATGTTCATCCAGTCTCATTCAGGTTCATTTTTCAATAGAGAACTAATTATGATTTTTACTTAAATATGCTGAGATGCTAGATTAGCATATGTATCATAGATCTTAAAAATGCTCAATCCATTTGACATAAAAATCCCATTCAAGCAATTTATTCTAAGTGAAGAGTACCAAAAAGACAAAAAAACAAAAACAAAATCCCCTACCACCACTAGCAACAAAAAAGATACACCAACACCAAAAACAACCAGAACTGGTATTCCATACAGCACAGTAAAAGGGAAGCATTGGAAACAACTATCCAAGAGTAGTTAACAGTTAATTTATGATTACCACTTAGTTTAACGCTTTAAAAGGCCAGTTATACTTCAACAAAATTTACTTAAATAAAAAGCCATGTCATAAGCAAGTTTAATGACAAGTTAAAAAAAAAGAATATAAAATTGTAATATTGGAGAAAAAGGATTAGAAAGGAAACTAGAAAAATGAAGTTTGAAATTTGTTGACTACTGCCATCCCTGTTCTTGATTAGTTAAGAATTATACATTAACATATTTTAAAGAAGTGGCACAGCTAAAGATCTCAGTTCTGAGAAGCTGCTGAAGACAAGGACCCAGCTTAGCATGTCTTCCTAAGGAAAAGATGAGCATATAGACCAGCGGTTCTCAACCTGTGGGTCGCGACCCCTTTGGTGGTCAAACGACCCTTTCACAAGGGTCGCCTAAGACCATCTTGCATATCAGATATTTACATTATGATTCATAACAGTAGCAACATTACAGTTATGAAGTAGCAACGAAAATAATTTTATGGTTGGGTCACAACATGAGGAACTGTATTTAAAGGGCCAGAAGGTTGAGAACCACTGATATAGACCAACCTCTTGTCCCAGTCTCAATGACCTTGGGCTGTTACTGTAAGACAGTGATGGCGAACCTATGACACGCGTGTCAGAGCTGACACACGAACTCATTTTTTTGGTTGATTTTTCGTTGTTAAATGGCATTTAAATATATAAAATAAATATCAAAAACATAAATCTTTGTTTTACTATGGTTGCAAATATCAAATAATTTCTATATGTGACACGGCACCAGAGTTAAGTTAGGGTTTTTCAAAATGCTGACACGCCGAGCTCAAAAGGTTCGCCATCACTGCTGTAAGATGTTGGGGGTAGGGAGGTCCAGTGTCAACACAGCAGGGTGTGTTCAAAGTACTTCTTAAGATTAGTCAATGTCATTGTGCACTAGAGAATGGACCCCTTAGGGTGGCTGCCAGAGAAACACAGTGTTTCACAGAAGCCAAGAGGCCAATAATGAACCCATAGGCCTAGAAGGACAAGGAGACAGCCAGGTCTGCGGTCAACATCATCCCCACTCTTGCACCTCCATGGCCATGTGACCCTGGGCAAATGTCTAAGAGCCTATGAATAGGGCATGCAGCCATGTAAATTAAAGACATCCAGAATTTGAGTTACTAAATAGGGCTTCTGGCCATAAGGACCCCAAAGGCCATATTGGAGGTAAAAATAAACTGATGTTCTATTAGGAAGCTAAGCTCTCCTAGAATTTTTACATACTATAAAAAGCCCTACCCAATGCAACCCCAATTAACCAAAGCTCTCAAGTAAGGGTTGTTTCTATCTCCTGGGGCTGGGATCTAAAATCCCCAGTGCACACAGAAGGAAGGCAGTTGGTTGGTAGCAAGAGAGAAGTCTGCCTGGTTGTCCCAAGACATTCAAGAACAGAACAGAAAGGAGGTAAAGGGTGCCTGGCAGCTGAGACATTTAGAGAAGGCACCGACAGAAATCAGCAGTGCCACAAATACTGAGCATATAGACCAGTGGTTCTCAACCTTGGCTGCACATTAGAATCACCTGGGAATCTTTTTAAAATCCTGATTTCTGGGCCTCATCCTCCGGAAATTCTGTTTCTTTGTTATGGGATGGGGCCACAACACCCATAACAAAGAAACAGAATTTCCGGAGGATGAGGCCCAGAAATCAGGATTTTAAAAAGATTCCCAGGTGATTCTAATGTGCAGCCAAGGTTGAGAACCACTGATATAGACCAACCTCTAGTCCAAGTCTCAATGACCTTGGGCTGTTACTATAAGATGGTGGGGTGATTACAGATCTTAAAAATGGTTTCACACAGAAACCAATGGCTACTAAAAACGGTTTCCCCAGGCAATATATAATTAAAATTAAATAATAGCCATTGGTTTCTGTGTGAAATATGCTTCTGTCCACTTAACGATCCAGAAGAACAGAACCACTCAGAACTTAAGCCACCTGTCCCAAGAGTGCAGCACAGCTGCTAGTGCCTCAGTTGTCTCACCTGTAGAATAGGGATAATTACAGTATTGACTTCCAAGGGTGGTTGTGGGGACTGAATCAGTTAACAGGTGTAAAACCTTCAGAACAGACCTGGCACACTGCAATCAGTGAGTTTTAGCTCTTATTAACAGTGTGAAACTGGAACCAACACCTCCGGACTCCAAGTCAATACCAGTGTTCTACTGTATCCCATTAATTTCCAAGGCCCCTAATGCTGCCTTTTACCTATGTCACTGTCATGAAAGCCAAAGACCACCATTCAGCTCTTTGCCTCCACTGGGGGACTCCCTTAACTCTGAGACCACAAGCACAGCAGAGAACTCAGAGTTGCTTTCTAGAGCAGTGGTCGCCAACCGGTGGTCCGCAGACCACTGGTGGTCCTTGATGTCCGAAAGGTTGGCAACCGCTGTTCTAGAGGCCTGGGCACTGATGACCTGGTACTGAGCCCAAGGTTTCCCCAGGCAATCAACAGGCTGGGGGGAGTTTTCAGACTGACAACCAATCCACTGCTAAGACCCTGGTCTCCCTCCCCTCACTACACTCCCCGCCTCAGCTTACTAAAGTCTACTTCCTTCCCTGTTTCTCCTTGCCTCTATACTCCCATAGGGAACCTCTACTGTTTTCTGGGATACCCATCACTCCTGACCTTCCGCTGGGATCATTTGGGCATATGTCTTCTGCCCAAATGAGGAAACTTTGTGTTGCCTCTTGTAATACAGTGCCTGGCTCACAGTCATCACTGGGCATCAGTGCACAGACGCGACTGCCTCTCAAAGGCCGAGATTCCCACCCATGTCAAGCCACCTAAAGGTATCCCAAGAGCAGCAAACATCAAATAACTGGTAAAGCAGAGCTACTGTTTACCAAGTTTGGATAAGCAAGGTTCCTCGCTTTCTAATTTGGTTTTATGAGCCTGGAGAGTTTGTCCTGTATTTTTGTTTGTTTGTTTTGTCCTTAGGATCAGTGTGTACTTTAAGAGAAAGCACCAGAATTTCTGAGTTTTACACTGACCTCAAGGCTTGCCTGCTGTCTTCTCAGTGGTAGTAATCATGAATTTAGTTTTAGGTGCTTTAGCAAAGGAAACAAGGAGATAAAAATGAACTGTTGATGCCTTAGCTCCTTTTTGTAAAAAGTATTTAAAAGTTAAATAAAGACACCAATTCATTAACCAAATAATTTACAGGATTGCTAATCTGGTGTTTAAACGCCTGGAGGCTCACCTGAATGCCACCACTAACTCCTTTGGGGCAAGGCCTGTGCTTTTATGGGCTTCAGTTTCCTTCCCTGTGAAACAGAAAGCCAGGTCGACACCTAAGACCGCTATGGACTCTGCAGCTTCTGTTATCTACATCATGGTCTGGGCAGGACTTGTTCCATGTATGTTCAGAGAGAAAAGGACAGACACAGAAGTCTATTAAACAAGGTTAGAGAAGACCAAGAACTGAATTTAAAAGTTGCCCTCTTCTTTTATATATTGGATTATTTCTGTGTCAAAATAATTAGTTAAGACTACAGAAATGCCTCTGAGCGTTCACTAGAGAGTTGATACTAATGCTGGGGAAACACTATTCTCTATTTGGCCCAACTGTGAAATAAATGATTCCACCTTCTCTCTTCACTACCTACCCACATGTCCTAGGCTCCCTTCTTTCAGGCCCACCTTCTCTGCCAACTTCTGATTCTCATTCCTATTAATTCTTTACAATATTCTGTAGGAAGCCCTTGTTAATGAGCCAACCTGCTTTTTCCTCCTGTGACCCGATTAGAATTTAAGTCTTCTACAGGTCCTCAAACTTTCCAAATTAAGTTCCTTTAGGACAAGTCCAGACCATTCATTAACCATAGTGAAGGAGGAGACAGTCTGAGAATGAAGTGAAGAGCTTGTAAAATACAGTGAACTAAATAACACTACAGGGACTCAGTAAAAGTATAGAGTACAGGCATACCTCGTTTATTGTGCTTCCCTTTTTATTTTTAAACCAACTGAAGACCCTCCACCAGCAAAAAGATTCCAACTGGCTCTATTGTGATGACGTGAACCACACCTATGGAGGTGTGCCTGCACGTAAATTTGGTTCAACTGAGACCTTAAGGCAGATGAACCCTTTTTGTTCTGTTTCAAAATTACCCTAAATTGCTGAAGACTGGGAAAAGGTGGCTACAAAGGATTTTCTACTTAAATGACAGCTGAACCAGATTATCTCTAAGATACCTTCCAGCTCTAACATTCCTGAATATCAGTATGTTGTAAAGTCAGCACCACAGGGCCGAGTAAGACTGCTAAACTTTGGAAGCTGGAGCCGGGAAAATGGAGTAATTTGGGTATGTGTTCTCCACTTTAAATATTTATAGCAAAAAAGTGTTCTCCACTTTAATATTAATAGCCAAGGACAAATAAACAAAAAACCCTGGATGCCTATTTACTGCTTTCCAAATTAACACTTGACATGTAAATTTCAATGTGAGTTTCATAAGTGGAGGCAATGTCACTTCAGTGCTCCATCTCTGAGTCAAGAACATTACCTGACCCATAATAGAAGCTCATATATTAACACTCCAAACTACTGAAAGGAACATATTAAGTAAGTGACCTAAAGGAACATACTTCATTTCTATAGCTGTTTTAGTTCACAAAGGAAGAAAATACCAATGTTTCTGTCAACTAGGTGTTCCTAGGAAATGGGATGTATTCCATGGTCAAACAAGTTTGGGAGACCTGAACAAGAACACTGCCCATCTCAAAGGGGATGATGGCAGAAGATTCAAAATACAGCCTAAACTTACTGAGGCGATGAGGTCCCCTTATCTGGGCACTTACTGACACACCCAGGCTGCACAGCAACCCGATGTCATCTTAGGGATAAAGGAATGCTCCCCACAGCCTTGAAATAACTTGTCCCAAGTCCCATGCAATCGGTTCCGACAAGCCATGATAAAAGTGAGTTTAACTCCAAAGCCCATGGTATCAACCACTGTTTACTGTGGAGTTGTGACAAATTCTCCAGGTGGGGGAAGTTTTAATAGTGTACAGTTGACTCTTGAACAAGGGCTTGAACTGTATATGCTGATTTTTTCAATAAATACTATAAATTTATTTTTTCTTACTTATGATTTTCTTAATAACATTTTTTTTTTCCAGTTTACTCTATTGTAAGCATCCTATATAATAAAGACATAGTATGCAAATTGTCCCCTGTCTGGGAGTTTGACCAGGGGGCGGGGCAGCAGCCTCTAGTACAGTGTATAAAATACATCAACAGGAGGCTAATGACCAGACCACTCATTTCAGAGAAAGGGGTCTGAAGAGCTTATAAGATACAGGTGAGCTAAAAGAATCTACTGGAAAATCTTTTCAAAACAAATATATTCACCCTGGGGGGAGCGTGTGCTTTTCAGGACAGATTGGGCAAGGATGGGCATATAAAGTGAAAGCCTATTTTGAAAAAGGACCCTAGGTGATAGTGATAGTCATCATGTCCCTCAACCCACCATCAAACATTGACTTGAAATGGGACAGGGAGTTCTCTTGGGATGAGTTTGTAAGATCTTAAAGTCAGGCAAAAGTTCCAAACAAAATGCCCTATCCAAACCCACCCCAAATCCTATCCATTCTTAAAGGTTTGTCCTGGGGTAGGGAGGGCACCATTACCAATTTGAAAGGATCTAGACAAATCTGGATTCACATCACTTGATTTATAAAAAAGTTTGTAAAGAAAGCAGCAATACAACCTGACTTCCCTTATAAACTGATTAACCTTCATCATTGTTCATGTCTACTCATTAATTTCACCATTTATAGAAAGAGGAAGGACTTTTAAAATTATTACCTAAAGTCACTTCTGGAAGACCATTAGGACCTAGTTGGGACTCAGATTAATAACCTCAGACCCTCCTAGCCCATGGCCCTCTCCTCTCAGAACACGAGCAAGATGTGTGAGTACTGAGAACCCAGGATGGACTCACTCCCTAACTGCAATGAAATCTCGGAAGCTAGGATTGCCTTCCCAAGGCAGGCAAAGCCCCCTGCCTCACTGAGCCCAGTCTTTCCGGTAAATAAAACCACTTCCATGCCAGCCTCTGAGGATTAAGAAATCGTTTAAGAATGTAAAGTGGGCGAAAAAGACGTTAGATATTGTGATGTGAGAGCTCTGGGCCCACCTGGGGGGTTAATTATTCCCCTGGCCCCAGAGGACTCGGCCAGAAAGCCGGCAGCTTGCTGGACTGCCCTGGGATGCCGGGCTGGCGGTCTCAGAGGAGAAGGAAGAGTAGGAAGCAAGAGTTTGGGGGGTGGAGCTGGGGGAGGGGGCTGTGAGGATATTTGGAACCAGGCAGGGAGGGGAAAGAGGAGAGGCCCTGGAGAAGGAGGGGTCTTAGACAGTTCTCCCACCAACTCTGAACCCAACCCCCTCCCCTCCCCTCCCGATCTTAAAAGTACTAGTCGTTTCTTAATGGCTCGCACGCACTGAGCACTTATTGAGACAATGATTAGAACTCAGCGAGCGCTTGTTATGAAAATACCAGTTAACGTCCGTCCCAGGGACCATCCTAGGACCCAGGCTGAGACGCGGGCCCCAACGCCAGGGCCCGGGGAGAGAGGAGGGTGTGTCTGGGCCCAGGGTGACAGGACCCAGTGGTCCCGAAAAAATTGAGCGAGGTCTCCACCAGGCGCAGGTAAAGCTGCGAGTTCTTGTTGCCATGGCTCATGCGCTGGGCTAGGCCGTTGCGCTGCAGGACACACTCCTCAAACTGCACCACGTTCTGGTGGCGCCGCTTGAGACTGGTCAGGGCCCAGAACTCCGCCAGCGCCAGCTCCACGTTTTCCGGGGCGTCGCAGCGGATCTTCTTGACCGCCACCCGGGCCCCGCTGCGC
>NW_005367209.1:7633007-7633550 GCF_000412655.1 Myotis brandtii
TCCGGCCCCGGGACGCGGAGGAGCGGGTGCTTGGGTTGTGACCTGCGGGTGAAAGAATCGGTTAAACGACCAGGCCGAGGCGCGGAGGCTGGGAGCGCAGACCAGAGGGCGCCCCACCTCCACCTCCACCTCCTCCTCCTCCTCCGGCCGCCGCGGCCCCTTTAAGACGGAAGCCACCGCGGCTGCTGGAACCCGGGAGGGGAGGGGAAAGCGGGAAAGACGAAACCACAGGCCGTGGCTCAGAGGGGAACGGGAGAGAAAAGCAACACCCCCACCACCTTCCCAGTTAACTGATTGTCTAGGAGTAGGAAAAACAAGTTGTCGCAGACTTTACGAGTTATTAAAATCGCCTTAAGAAGCCACTCAGACTGTAGAAATCTTTTTTCCTGCCCGCCTCCCTGTGGGATCCCCCCTCCCTGCTTCCCGCCTAGTGCTCTCCAGCGTGTAAACCGTCCATTGAATTAAGTCCGAGCGGAGCCGAGCAGACCGGCCCACGCCTCCAGGGCGGCGGGTGGAGAGCGTTGGCTTAAACTTTCGGCGGCC
>NW_005367209.1:7634080-7641435 GCF_000412655.1 Myotis brandtii
GACGGGGCCCAATCACAGGCGAGAACAGCCAGACTCCAAACGTAGGCGCCAAATTCCCGCGATCCGCCGCGGCCCCGGGTCTCCGCCGCCGCCGCGCACGCACTGCAGCCTCCTCTCTCCGCCTGTACTGAGCGAGGAGGATCTGCACGCAGTAGGCGCGTAATAAATACGAATTGGTTGACAGGATTGGTCGGTTTGGTGGATTTATAAAAGCTTCTTCCTGGGAACCGCCGGGCTAGGTTGGAATCGACACCCCGCCTCCAATTAATCCCTTTATCTTGGGTAAATCATTTCTCAGATTGGAGCCTCATTTTCCTCTTCTGCAAAATAGGTAGACTGAGCCTTACCTCCAGGGTTGCAAGGATTTTTAAATATTTTGTCCACTGCTTTGTACCCCAGTGCCTAGTAAATGCCCAATGTTTGTTAACTGAATCTACAGATACTTATTAAATTCTTGTAATGTGCTAGGCTCCCTTTCTAAGTCGCTAAAGAGCAGCGAACCACAGTTTCTCTCTTAATTGAGGTTCTGTGCCAGGTGAGACAAATCAAGTAGGTCACCTTGGGCAAGTTAATCAACTTTCTTGTGTCTCCATTCCTCATCTGTAAGATAACAATAATTGTAGGATTCACTGAGCTTGTACTATTAAAGCACTTACAACAGGACAGGGCCTTGCACACAAAAAAATAGGTATTATTAAAGACACGATATAGCTTTTTACAAGAAGTGTAATGGAGAAAAAGAATGAGCTAAAGAGTTCCTGGGGATTGGGGACAGGCCATTGTGATAGTGTGATCACTTAAAGACTCTTATATGTAAAATTTCAAAGTTATGTATAAATTGCAAGAATAGTAAAGAATTCTCATGCTTTTCAACCAGAATAACAAATTGTTATATTTTGCTGCATTCTCATTATCACGTTTCTCTGGTGTATATATGTGTGTAAAACATGAATTTTGTTTTTTTTCCTAAATCATTTTAGAGTAAGTTTCAGACATCATGTCCCTTTATCACCATATGCTCTGTGTGTATTTCCTGAGAACAAGGACGTTCTCGTGCATAATCTCAGTACAATTATCAAAATCAGCTATTTTAATAATATGATTCTTTTACTTAATACACCTTCCATATTTAAATTTTGCTAATTGTCCCAATAATGTCCTTTAAGGTATTCCCAAGGATCCAATTGAGGGTCACTTGTTGCATTTAGTTGTCATGTCTCTTTACCTTTCTTTAATCTGGAAGGACAATTACTTAGCCCTTCATCTTTCATGCCCTTGGCTTTTTTAAGAGTGTTGGTGAGTTATTTTGTAGATGTCCCTAAATTTGGATTTGTCTGAAGTTTTCTCATGATTAGATTCAGGTTATGCATTTTGTCAGGAATACCACAGAAAGTTGGGTTCTCAATGAATCACAATGGGAGGCACATGATATTGATTCGTTCCCATGCTGGTGATATTAACTTTGATAATTTGATTAAGGTGGTGTCCACCACGATACTCCACAGAAAAGTTCACTGTTTTTCCCTTTGTAACTATTAAGCATCTTATGGGAAGATATTTTGAGACTATCCTGTTCTTCATCAGACTTTCAGCATTCATTGATGATTCTTACATGGATCAATTATTATTGTTGTTGTTGCAAAATGGTGATTGAAAGGCCTCTGTATTGGTCTGTTAGGTCTGCCCATAATAAAATTCCACAGACTGGTGGCTGAACAGAAATTTGTTTTCTCACAGTTCTGGGGGCTAGCAGTTCAAGATCAAAGTGTTGGTAGGTTTGGTTCCTCCTGAGACCTCTACTTGGTTTACAGATGGCCTGCCTTCTGACTGTGTCTTCACAAAACCTTTCCTGGGATATCTTTTCCTCTAGGACACAAATTAGATTGGATTAGGAGCCCAATGGGCTCTTTAACTTTATCTCCAAATATGTTACATGCTAAGGTACTGGGGGGTTGTGAATTCAGCAGGCAAATTTGGGTATCGTTGAAGTTGGGTGTGAGACACAATTCAATCTATGACAGTCTCCGTGAAATATGACATCAAGCTGAGACCTGAAGCCAGCCATGCTAAAACTAGTGGAAAGGCATTTAAGGAAGAGGGAACAAGTACAGAAGCCTTGAAACACAAACAAAATTGATGTTAAACTTCAGCCAATTGGTGAGAGTGTAAAATTGTACAATCACTTTGGGGAAAATAATCTGGCAGTTTTTTATTCATCTACTTATGGCCCAGCGATTCTATGCTTTGGTATTTATCCAAGAGAAATGAAAACTTATGTTCACAAATACATTTGCATAAGAAAGTTTACAGTGGCTTTTCCCATTAGAGTCCCAAATTGAACTCTGATGTTTATCAAGAAATGAATGGAGCCCTAGCCGGTTTGGCTCAGTGTGGATAGTGTCAGCCTGTGGATTGAAGATTCCTGGGTTCAATTCTGGTCAAGGGCACGTATCTAGGTTGCAGGCTTGATGGTCCTAGTCAGGGTGTATGCGGGAGGCAACCAATGGATGTGTCCCTCTCACATCAATGTTTCTCTCTATCTGGCTCTCCCCCCTCCCTCCCACCCTCTCTAAAAATCAATGGAAAAATACCCTATGACATGCTGCTTGGGGGAAAAAAGGGAATGAAGTATTGATACAATAACATGAATGAATCAAAATAATTACACTGAGTAAAAGAAGCCAGGCACAAAAGTGAACATACTGAATTATTCTGATAAACAATTCTTGAAAATGCAAAACTAGTTTGTAGTGACATAAAGCACATCAGTAGTTGGGGTGGGAAGGCAGGGATGGAATACAGAGGTGTAGGAAACTTGTCAGGGTGATGGATTTGTTATCTTGAAATTCTCGTGTGCGAATAGTTTCAAGGGACATATGCTAAAACACTTCAATACTTTCAATAGGTGCTGTTTATGTACATTAATTTTACAGCTTCACCTCAATAAAGTTATAAAAAATGGAGGAAAAAGTATATATGATTCCATTATAAAGTCAAGCAACACTGAACCATGTGGCAGGAATTATATCAGTGGTTATCTTTGGGGTGAGAATTGACAACTAAGGGACACAAGGCAATTTTCTGGGTGGTAGCATTTTATTGTATGCATATTATACTGCACTAAAGTTGATGCAAAAGGTGAAAAAACAAAATCCTGCCACCAGGAACACCCATATCTTTACTTAGAGCTTCGAAGGACCAGAGGCTGCCTGGTACTCAGCAGGGCTGGCCCATTCCTGCAGTCACTGGCCCTATAGGCTGAGCAGGGCCAGTGGAGTCTCTCTTCTGGTTGGTTTCCTGACCTGAATTTTAAGAGAGACGGGGTCTGAAGGACTAGGACAGGGGTCCTCAAACTACGGCCCGCGGGCCACATGCAAATACAAATATTGTATTTGTTCCTGTTTTGTTTTTTTACTTCAAAATAAGATATGTGCAGTGTGCATAGGAATTTGTTCATAGTTTTTTTTTAAACTATAGTCCGACCCTCCAACTGTCTGATGGACAGTGAATTGACCCCCGGTTTAAAAAGTTTGAGGACCCCTGGTCTAGGATATCCACAAGGTGTGAAATCCTTTTGTATGCTGTGAGAAGGACCAGCTACTTGCAAAATTGTTGCTGGCTTGAGCATTTTTTTTCTTTATTTTTCTTGAATTGCAGCAGTAACCTATTCTTAGTATGGCTAATAGCCAACTTTTACTCAAGTTTTCTATCTGTCAGGCACAGAAACGAACAAAGCATTCTCATGCCAATCCTGTGATGTAGTTACTCTCATTAGCTCCATGTTACAGATGAAGAGACTGAGGGAGGAGGTCACACAGCTGGGATTGGAGCTGAGACCCCAGGCTTTTCACACCACCTGACCCTGCTCAGCTCTCCCTGCTCAGCATTTTCAACCAACATGCCTACCTCCATATCCCTGGAGCCTCAGACGTGTCAGACACATGGCTGGAGCTCAATATTTAGTGACAGAAGAAATGGAGGAGAAAGGGAAGGGCAACAGTGAGGTGTTAGGCCCTTTCAGTGGGCCCCTCCCTGCCTCGCGGGACTGACAGAAAATAAGACATCATGGGATTATGTGACTCCAAACCACCTTAGTTTACAGAGGACAATAAAGCAGGGTGGGCACTGCTTTCGAGTGGATGGTTTGGGAAACCTCTCTGAGGAGGTGACCTTTTTTTAAAAAAAATATATTTCATTGATTTTTTACAGAGAGGAAGGGAGAGGGATAGAGAGTTAGAAACATTGATGAGAAACATGGATCAGCTGCCTCCTGCAAACCTCCCACTGGAGATGTGCCCGCAACCCAGGTACATGCCCCTGACCTGAATCAAACCTGGGACCCTTCGGTCCGCAGGCCGATGCTCTATCCACTGAGCCAAACCGGTTAGGGGTGAGGAGGTGACCTTTGAGCAGAGAACCGCCTGAAGTAAAGGCATCAGCCAGAGGCAGATTTACTAGAAGAGCATTCCGCGTCAGAGGAAGGAGTGCAGAGGCCCTACGATGGGCGCTGGGAGGAGCTGTGGGAAATGAGAGGGAAGTGGGGTCTGGAGTGGGGGCTGTCATGCGGCAGGGACTGGAGGGCCATGGTGAAGACTGGATTTGTCAAGCATTCTCCGTATTTCAAGCACACGGTCAGCGGGGTAGTTGGAGAGAGCTGACACTCAGGTAGGACGTCATGCTAAGGACTGTCCCCCATGTACTTGAGGGGGTGAGAACCAGCCTTGGGGGTGGTTCCATGGAAAAGCAGGGGGCTCTGGCCTGGGAAGGGAGGGTTGGGTGGAAGGGGATTATGGGAGGGTTGGGTGGAAGAGGATTGTGGGAGGATGGAATCTGGGAGGGGGCTGAGACTGCTCCAATGGGCAGTGAAAGGTTGGTGGGAAATGAGGCAGGGCTGGGGGCTGGAGGTGGCATGGGGTTATGGCAGTTATAGCAGAGGGAGGCAAGGGCGAGAGGGGGTTAAGGGAAGAGAAGCTGATACAAGGGTCTTGGAGGGGGGCTTCAGAGGGCCTTGGAGGTACTGAAGGACGGAAGCTTGAGCTGGCTGCCTGGAGGGCCATCTCCAAGAAAAACTTACAACTATGTGGGAGAGATGGCTTGTCCCATTTTATGAATGGCAAGATTGAGCCACGGAAACTTACATCACAAGTGAGTGGAATGGCTGGGACTTGAATCCTGGCAGCCTTAGGGTTTTGTATCCAAGCTCTCAACCATTATACAGATGTGCATAAGCTTGAGAGCCCATCAGCATTATCTGAAAGGCTGGTTAAAGCCCAGATCGCTGGGCCCCACCCCCAGAGCGGCTCATCAGTGAGGCATGGGTAGAGCTTGATAATCTACATTTCTAACAAGGTCCCAGGTGATGCTGATGGCGATGTTGCTGGCCCAGGGACCACACTTTGACAATATTACATTACACTACACTACACTGTCCTTAGAGGGAGCACAAAGCTGAGGTGACTGTAGAGAATTTAGGGAGGAAGTGGAGCTATTACATAGAAAACTGAGCAAATAAGACACGAGGTGATAATTAAAGGCAACACAATAAAAATTATAAGAAAAACAATCATCATAAACTATAATGCTCAGCTGGAAATAATATATTGTCATTACAATGTAAAATCAACACATTGTTTCAACCAAAAATTATGGTATAATTATTTGTGGAAACTTGGAGTGTGTGTATGTGTGTAGAGAATAAAGAAAGGAAAACAATTCTTTTTTTCTATAGCTGTAGTTAATGGAAAGGTGTATAATTACAATATCTTGAGGTGACACCTATAATCAGGATTGAAGAGGCAATCACAGATTTAGGTATTGCTTCATGGGATAAGACTTGGGGGTGGGATAGGATTTTTGTTATAAGCCTTGTAGTAATATTTAACTTGAAGAGTAACTAATCTTAAACATTACATATGTTTGTTACTAGGGTTAAAATGAAAAGTGGGTGTGGGCTTTAGCCACCACTGAGCCAGCCTGTCAGCTTGGTGGCGCTGTTCAGCTGCTGGCCATGACGTTCACCTGTTGTCCTGCATCACCTAAAAGCATCTGGAGGGTTACAAGCAGCCAAAGCCCGAATCACACCCTGAAAACACTGCACCAGAGACACTGTCTCCAGCAGGACTCAACAGAGTCCTAAACAAGGGTCCAAGTTGCAGAACCAACGATGGAAGCAAATACAGCCACCCTGCTTCACATTTCAAAGGTGCTTCCTATCAGCCACTGAAAGGGCTCAGCAATCCCAACACTTCTCCTCTCTCATCTGGGAATTGCATAAAAATTCTTTGTCAGGCTATATTTGCAGCAGAAAATTGGTTGCTAAGTTCCTAGCCGCTGTTTATGGCTTTTGGAAAGATAAAGGAATACATTACAGAACTAGCGGGGCAAAGTCTTTAATTCTGTGATATTAGGATATTCAGAATAAATGATCGTGGAATCTGGTTGAAATGTACACAACCATAAGGCAACAAAGTACACTCATTGATCAAAGTGTAAAGCAATAACAGCCTTTTAGGAAGGCAATTTGATCATTCATTGTTTATTAATATATTTTAAAATTAATGGACTTTGGCCCAGCAATTTTATTCCTAGGGTTTATCCTATAGAATACTTGCCCAAGTGTGGAACAATATATGTGCAGCAAGGATTTTGGTGGTCATTTGTAATAGTAAAATATTAGGAATACTCAAGTACCAAAGGCAGGGGATTAGTTACGTACCACCACACATTTGAATATAATGTAGGAAAGCAGGCATTAGCTCTGTATGTACTTCCAAGAACAAATATTTGCTATATATTCGTACATGAAAAAGCAAATGTAAACTAGGATCTATAGTGTGACCTCATGTTTAAATATCCCATATAATAAAGAGAGAATATGCAAATCGACCGTCACTCCTCCACAAAGATGGCTGCACCCACAGTGGAGGCCAAGTTCCTGTAACGAGCCTTAACGAGCAATCAGCAGGGGCTTGACGGGACCTCAGGCCATGCCCCCCCACCTTGGCGCCAGGCCAGGGGACCTCAGGCCGTGCCTCCCACCTGGTAGGGCTTGACAGGGGACCTCAGACTGCCCCCCCCACTGGGTAGGGCTTGACAGGGAACCTCAGGCCACACCTCCCACCCGACAGGGCTTGACGGGGGACCTGAGGCCGTGCCCCCTGTCCCAGCGCCAGGCCAGGGGGCCTGAGGCTGCGCCCCCCGCCTGCAGGGCTTGATGGGGGACCTCAAGGTGCGTCCCTCACCCTGGTGCTGGGCTGGGAGTGTGTGTGGGAGTGTGGAGACCTCAAGCTGTGCCCCCCACCCCGGCACCAGGCCTGGGGACCTCAGGGCTTGACGGGGGACCTCAAGGTGCACCT
>NW_005367209.1:7642239-7654892 GCF_000412655.1 Myotis brandtii
CAGGAGGCAGCTGATCGATGTTTCTCTCTCATCGATGTTTCTAACTCTCTATCTCTCTCCCTTCCTCTCTGTAAAAAATCAATAAAATACATTTAAAAAAAAATATTTCCTCTAATTAATCCCCTTTTAGTGTGCACAAATTTTGTGCACCGGGCCACTAGTGTATACATAATTGCTAACCTTACTTGAGTTGTGTCTCTGTATTTGGAGCTGACCTAAATGCTCTATAAAGACTAAATTTATTATTTCAATAAGCCTATAGTGTAGGTCTTATGATTATCTCCATTTTATTTATTTTTTTTGTAGAAATTGAGGCACAGACAGGTTCTGTGACTTTCTCAAGGCCATGCCACTTAGAAGGTAGAGCTTAGATTCAAACCCAGGCATATCCAATTCCAAAGTTTGTGATCTTAAACCATCACACGATACAGCCACTCTGCTTATGTACTTGTGTGTCTTTATGCAGACATAAAGGAAACATTTGGATAAATAATACTCTAGATGACAAGAAAACTTCTCTTTAGGTGATTCTTTCAACATTTCATATGATTTGACCTTTTTATGTATATCTTTTAAAAAAAATTTTTTATTGATTTCAGAGAGAAAGGAAGAAGAGAGAGAGAAACATCAGGGATGAGAGAGAATCATTGATCGGCTGCCTCCTGCATGCCCCCTACTGGGGATTGAGCCGCCTGAAAATCCTGACCAGGAATCGAACCGTGACCTCCTGGTTCATAGGTCAGTGCTCAACCACTGAGCCACGCCGACTGGGCTTTATGTTTTTGGTGTTAATTTTAAATACTTTTTTGCAGATATGAAAAAGAATGAAATTCAATTAAGAAAATAACATACCATAATGCAGACTGTATCCTATTGCTCATTTGCTCAGTGAGTGCTAAGCTCCTACTGTTTGCCAGCGTGGGGGCTGAGAGAAATAAAACCCAGTGCATGCCATGGAGGAACTCACAGTCCAGTGAGAACACCAAGAAAGCAGTACCCAGCCCACAGTCTTTCCTGACTCTATTGCATGGTGATTTTACTTTAGGTTTTGGTCGACCAGTGAAAAATGAGGCTGCACCATAGATGTCAATACTGTAAGTGTTGCCTCTTTCAGCTAATGGGAGCCAGGTGCTGTGCCGGGCCCTGAACATTATACACTGCCTTGCTTTCTCTGTAAAACGTATTGCTTCAACCAACATTTACTGGGCTTGAGGCTCTTTGTGTGAGTTGGGGATACTGAGATGACTAAGACAAGTTCCCTGCTGGCAAAATCTGGTATTGTGAGGAAAACTGCCATGTTTCTAAGTAGTTACAGTTCCCTGTCGGTGAAAAAAAAATAACATTTAAAAAGCACTTACCAAGGACTGGTTCATACACTTCTTATATATACTAATTTATTGGATTCTTAACCCTGTGATATAATATTACTATTACTGTATTCTCTCTTTTACAGATGAGGATACTGGGGCACAAGGAGGTTAGGCAACTTGCCCAAGATCACGCAGCCAGGAAGTAGAAGATCAGGGAATTTCAACCCAGGTTAGGTTGTTGGAAGAGCACAGCGGAAGAGACCAGCTTGTGGTAGAACAATCATAATAAACACAATTTTAGCAACCGTGACAGCACCAGTCACAATCACACGGGCTTTGGGAGTTTTAAGTGCTTGCACAGACTTGTCTCCGTATTAGGTGGTCCCAGATGTAAAAATGACCCTCTCTTTTTTTCACAATGAGAAAATTAGCAAACAGAAAATGTTTGGGGGACCGACTTGAATATATACATTCTTAAGGCTGTAGATGAAATAATCAAATGTCTATGTAGAATATTTAATTTATTATGTTAGGTATGCACATACTCTCAGGATTATTAATACATTATTTAAATAATATATTTTACAAATATATTATGTATGAATAATACATTACTTTAGAAATACTGTTTCCCCTCCCTAGGCTTGTATTTAACAAAACAATTTTATTCTCTCTCTCCTTCTTGTGTACCTTTGATCTCAGTATTTTTATTATCAGTGGGGATGGTTTCTGAATCACCCTGCTCACCTTCTAGATCACATATATTTCAATTCTCTCTAACTTGTTTGTGAGCCATCACTTTTTGAGCCTTTATACAATGCTGTCACTGAAATATTTTATCCTCAAAGTCCCAGTTCACTCAATCTTAGGACAGTATTGTTTTTCTTTTTGTCCTACTGATTTATATTTGTGATCACAACATCTTAACATTTTACTGTGTTGCATTTAAAAGTCCTCTTTATAAGAAGCATGAGGCCAACCCCTCAGAATCATGACTACATCTGTGTCAAAAATTGTTTGCTCTTTTTTTTAAAACATCAATTCTATCATTTGCTTTTTTTTTTTTAATCATCAATTCTATTAGTTGGTCTCCCACAAACAGTACTTTGTTGTTTAAAATAATTGAGAAAGTCTAGGGAATATGAAAGATTCTGTGAGCTTTCCTGAGAACTTAAAAATAAGGCACCCTTTTTTTCTTCTTAGGGATACTTTTTGGGGAAAACACCCACCTTATATCCAGATATAGACCACATGTTAACCTCATCTATTAAACGTGGCAGGCTTGCCTGTACAGATCTGTGTGGTGGGCACTATCCTCACTTAACACATGAGTAAGTTGAGACTCAGAATGAGAAGTGACTTGCTAGAGGTGTCTAGCAGATGACAATCTGGAATACAACTTGAATCCAAGTCTGTCTGATCCTCTCATCCCCACGTTTCTCATTAAAGCGCTGGTGAAGTTTCTAAACCACTCTCCTAATTTAGCTTGCTGGCCCTGGTTAGCACGCAGGACTGGGTTGTCAGAATGCTAACACTAATGTATTATTCTTCTATTACCTTATACATGTATAGCCATGCGCAATATTTCATAAAGAGAATGGCAAAGCAATTTGCACAAATAAAACCAAGATGCTTAATTTTAATTTCTGGTTTTTGTTTCAAATCCATTGAAAAACAGGCAGGTTGTTTACACCATAAATAGACACCCGGTGTCTATCTCTAAGGATGCCCGGAAGGTCCTTAAGTGGTGTATCTGCTTACATTTGCTTTATTCGTGGGAAGCAAGCCTTTCACGTATGAAGGGGAAAGAGTCAGGTGCCTTCCTCGGGAGTGCAAGGCCCCTTCCGGGCTGTGCTGCCCTGCTTCCTGCGGCTCAGGAGAGCTCATCGTGAGCATCTCTTCCCGGCTCTGCTCAGTGACTTCACTCCACAGCTTGAAACCGGCCATGGTGGGAATATCGGAACATTGGAAATCGGCAAACCCTGCAAGTCAAGGCTCCTTCCATTCCCTCCCCGCCCCCCCCAGCCTTCCCCCAAAGGACTTCACCTTCCTGTGCCGTGTGAATAGTCAGAATAGTCAGGTGATTCTGAAGATTTAGTGAGATAGAGCATGTAAAGCACATGGCAATGCTTCCATGTTTTTTGTTTAAATAAAGCATGCATATGCAGGGTTGAAAAAATACAACAAAAAAGGTTACAGTGAAATGTAAGTTCCCTTCTCAGCCTGGACCTCCATTCCAATTCCTGTCCTGAAAGGCAGCCTGTCCCTCTGAATCCTCCTGGAGATGTGCTCTGCAGAGATAAGCATGTGTACATGCATGCACATGTATGTGTATTAATAGCAGCATATCACAACAGTGTCCACCCTTTCATATGTATATATTAGAGAGGTACATACACATGTTGATCTATATCTATCTCATTCTATCTATCCATCTATCATTATTCTAAACCAGTGATTCCCAAAGTGGGTGCTACCGCCCCCCGGTGGGCGCTGCAGCGATCCAGGGGGCCGGTGATGGCCACAGGTGCATTTGGGGGCGATGAGTAACTGCTATTAAAATTTAAAAAAAAATAATTTCCAGGGGCTGAGTAATATTTTTTCTGGAAAGGGGGCGGTAGGCCAAATAAGTTTGGGAACCACTGTTCTAAACTGACTCTTATAGATCTTTGTGTTGTTGTTAATCCTCACCTGAGGATATTTTTCCATTGATTTTTAGAGAGAGTGGAAGGGAGAGAGAGAGAGAAAAACAGCGACGTGAGAGAGACACGTCGATTGGTTGCCTTCCCACATGCCCCGACCAGGGCTGGGGGATCAAGCCTGCACCTGAGATACATGCCCTTGACTGGAGTCGAACCTGGGACCCTGCAGTTCACAGGCCAATGTTCTTTCAAGTGAGCCAAACCCAGCTAGGGCTAACTTGTTATTTTAAGGACTTCTCATTATTCCATCTCTGGGATGCAACCAGCCCCCTGTGGGTGATATTTATGTTGTTTTCCATCTCTTGCTAGTACAAACAGTGGGCACTATATAACCTATCTATTACACATAAACATGAATGTATCTGTAGGCTCACTTCCTGGATATGGAACCATTGGGTCAAAGGGTATGGGCATTTACCTTTCTGGTTTGTCAAACTGCCTTCCAGGGGTTGTGCCAATTTTCTCTCCAACCCATGGTATAGGTGAGTCATGAATCCCCACAGCCTTGGGACATTGCCCAACTTTTTATCTGTGCCTTCTGAAAGTCCTTGGCTCCCAGGTAGACAAATGGTCCCCATCTGTATTACTGATGGAGAAATTCTGGCACAGGGAGGAAGGGCACTTGCCCACCACCACCACCCCTGTCCAGGCTTCTGCACACAAAACCAAGAGCTGGTGGGTCCAGACTGAGACGGACGCCGTCAGCGTGAACCCTGCCTTGCAGGCTCTCTGTCATCCCTGTTTTCCTTGACTGGAATTTCTCAGGAACATTAAGGGTCAAGAGGGTGAGAAACTCCAGTGCACGGGGAAGCTTCAGGACAACGGTTCCCTGTCGCTCAACAGAATCGGCTTCCTGAAACACAGGCCTGTCATCTCGCTTTTTCTTTACAACTTTCTGTGTAAGAGAAGCATCGAACAGGCCGCCAAACCTCAGAGGGAAGGCGAGGGGAGGAGGGGGAGTAAGAGATCAACCAAAGGACTTGTATGCATGCATATAAGCATAATGCATGCATATGCATGCATATGGTCACAGACACTAGGGATTTACCTCACAGTTGTAGGCTTGTGCGTCACTGACATCACTGTCCTTTTAGAGGAGGGGTCCTCAAACTTTTTAAACAGGGGGCCAGTTCACTGTCCCTCAGACCGTTGGAGGGCCGGACTATAGTTTAAAAAAAAACTATGAACAAATTCCTATGCACACTGCACATATCTTATTTTGAAGTAAAAAAACAAAATGGGAACAAATACAATATTTGTATTTGCATGTGGCCCGCAGGCCGTAGTTTGAGGACCCCTGCTTTAAACAATAAAGAATTAAAATAAATTTTAAAAAAGCTTTCTGTGTATTGACCTGTTTTATAGGTGCCTTTTTATTAAAAAGAGAAAATGTAAAATCCAAAAAAACAAAAAAAAGCAAAAAACCTTTCTTGGCTCCAGGATCACCTGGGAACTGGTTGAAAAGGCACATTTCCGGGCCTCTCCGCAGACCTACTGAGTCAGATACCCTGGAGGCGGAGCTCAGTAATTGGGGTTCGACAAACCCTCAGATGATGCCATGTGCCCAAACCTGAGAACCATCGATTTACAGAACAAAGTGGCCCTTCCACCCTGTGGCCCCGGCCCACCTTCCCTACCTTTTTCCTTCCCCCTCTCACAACTTCTAGAAACCTAGCTACTGGCTTCTTCTCTAACCTCCCTCTGCATTTTCACCTCTGTGCTCAGGGCAGGAACTTAGAGTTGTCTCCCAATTTCTTATAGAGCAATAGAAACTCAAATATTTCAACTGCATTTCCCAGCCTCCTTTGCAGCTACGTTCTGGACAGTGGGATGTGAACAGAAGTAAGGTGTGCAGCTCCTGAGCTGGGCCCTTTGAAGGAAGCAGCATGCCCACTCTTCTGCTTGCCCACGTCCACTGGCTGGGATGCAGACGTGATGGTTTCGGACCATGTAAACAGACGAGGGCAGGGCCTCAGGTGGGCGGGGGCAGGAGGAGGGAAGGGGTCTGGGCCACTGTAGGAGCCTTAGACCATTTAAGCTTAGACCATGATAATAGAAAGAAATACACTTCCGTTTTATGTCGCCCACTGTTACTTGTTGCTGTGTGAATACAATTGCCTCTCTCTTTCCTAACACAATAACCTCTGGCGTGCTGGTCCTCTGCCTGCCTGGCAATGGCCTTCTCCTGCTCCCAGGGCCGTAATCGAATGCACCTCCTCTTCCTGATCCAAGGAGAGGTGATTTCTCTCACCATTTCACTCAGAGTCCTTATTGCTCCTGCGTAGAATCATCTCCCCACTTAGCGCGGGAGCTCCGTGGGGCAGGGACTGAGCTTTGTCACTTCAGAATGTTCCACAGGTCTGGCTCAGTGTCTGACGCAGAGTCGATACCAACATTTTTCAGTGGCGATTTTAGGTGAGCCTGTGCATTTTTCTATGCTCCCTGCTAAACTGTGCTTTGATGAATGCCTCAGATGAGAACTGAGAACCAATTTGTAACCTGGAAGGTGGCTAGAAACTGTGTTCCTCCTCCCAGAGCCACAGTGGACGCAGTGGGCTGAGACTGGCCACTAATGGCTGCTTTGGGGACCACCTAGGGAGTTCGGAGCACAGGATAATGAATCAGGAGAGAAGAATTCAGTAGGTCACTGCACAGCCCATAGAGCCCCTTCCTCCCCATGCTTGGTCTGGATGGTGTGGAGAGGCCTCAAAGTCAAAATTTGTGAGGGCCCAGCTGGTGTGGCTCAGTGATTGGGCATCAACCTATGCACCAGGAGGTCACGGTTTGATTCCTGGCGGTGTGGCTCAGTGATTGGGCATCAACCGATGCACCAGGAGGTCACGGTTTGATTCCTGGTTGGGGACATGCCTGGGTTATAGGCTCAATCCCCAGTAGGGGGCGTGCCATCAATGATTCTCATCATTGCTGTTTCTCCCTTTCCCTTCCTCTCTGAAGTCAAAAAGAAAAAAAAAAAACTTGCGAGGAATTGTGACACAGCGAGACCTTTCTCAAAAGGCTACTCAGTCATTCATGTTTCATGCCCCAGGAGCCTTCTGGTTTTTCAGAACTATGTTTGTTCTGTGGGATCAAGCTATACCAGAACACTCTGACCTTTAGTCTGACTCAGAACTAAAAGTCTAAAGCAATATACTGTCAACCAGATTTGGCTCTCGCTCTCTCTCTCTCTCTCTCTTTCTCTCTCTCATTCTCCACCCCCCCCCCCCCCCCCCCCACACACACCTCTCTTTCAGCTAACAAGTCATCAATATTCCATTGGTTCATCAAACATTTACTGGGTATCAGCTTTGTGCCAGGCACTGTACATGCTCTTGGAACGGAGATGAAAACAGTGCTGTCCCAGTCCTCATTTGCTAAGTGCACGAGCAGAGGTGTGGATGAATGATCGCGATAACACGGGAGTTTCCGAAGTGTGGTCTCAGGCTGCCTAGGGGGATCTCTGAGACCCTTTGAGGAGATCAGTATTATTTTCAGACTAATACTAAGACAGTGCTTGCCTCTTTCACCCAATTTTTCATGTGTGTACCATGGAATTTTCCAGAGGCAGCATGATGTGTGGTAGCACAACATACTATAATGTAGGAGCAGATCTGAAATCCAGTTGTCTATGAAGCCCGGCATTAAAGAGATTTGTAAATTTGTAAAACTCTGTCCCTCTTCTCACTGTTTTTTTTTTGAAAATGTACTTATTATTTTTTGTAAAATGTTTTGTTTATATTAACATATAATGGGTTGATTATCATTTTAAAAATAAGTTAATAAATACTTTAGAACTGTCTCCACTTTAATTTCTAACATAGTAAATACTGATTGATATTAAACACAAACAAAATCTCTTTGCAGTCCTCAATACTTTTTTTAAACTTTTCATTTTGAGACCCTTGTAGGTTCACATGCAGTTGTAAGAAATAATACAGAGAAACCCTGTACACCCTTCATCCACTTTTCCCCAGTGGTGACATCTTGCATAACTGTAGTATAATATCACAACCAGGAAATTGCCAGTGATACAATTCACCCTTCTTGTCCAGATTTCACCAATTTCACGTGCACTTGTGTGTGTGTGCGTGCGTGTGCGTGTGCGCGCACGCGTGTGTGTAATTCTATGAAACTTTATCACTTGTGTAGATTTGTGTGACTACCACCAAGGTCAAAATACAGAACAGTTTCATCACAGGGACTCCCATGCTACCCTTTTGTAGCCACAGCCACCTCCTTCTCTCTCCCCTACTGAACCCGTTTTCTCCTCTATAACTTTGTCATTTCAAGAACGTCACATAAATGGAATAGTCAATTATGTAACCTTTTGAGATTGGCTTTTTTCACTCAGCATCATTCCCTTGAGATCCATCCACATTGGTGCATGTAACAGTAATGCTATGGCTGAGTACTGTTCCGCGGTATAGACGCCTCACATTTTGCTTCATCTTGTTTCTGATTTCTGGCTATTATGAGTAAGGTTGCTATAAACATTAATGTACAGGTTTCTGTGTCAACGTATGTTTTCACTTCTCTGGGTCAAATGCTGCAAGTCCAATTGCTGGGTAGTATGCTAAGCACGTTTTTAATTTTGTAAGAAGTTGCTGTACCTTTCCCCTGAGTGGCTATACCTTTTTCCTTTCCTACCACCAATGTACGAGTGGTCTGGTAACTGCATCCTCACCAGCGTTTGGTGTTATCACTATTTTTTTTTTAAGTTTTAGACATTCGAATAATCGTAATGATATCTCACTGTGATTTTAATTTGCCTTTTCGGATGGCTAATGATGTTGAAAATATTTTCATACACTGATTTGCCAGCTTTATGTCCTGTTCAGTGCAATGTCTGTTCATGTCTTTTGGCCATTTTGTAATTGGATTGTTTGTTTTCACTCTTGAGTTTTGAGAGTTCTTTAATGTATTCTAGAATGTCCTTTGTTAGAAGTAGTTGGCAAATATTTTCTCCCAGTGTTTTTGTCCTTTTCATAGGGTCTTTTTTCAGAGCAAAAGGTTTTCATTTTGAATGATTCAACTTATCTCTTTTTTCTTTCTTTTATGGATTCTGCGTTTGGTGTCTTCCCACAGCCCCAGGATCTGAAGAATGTCTCCTATTATTTTTTTCCCCCTAAAAGTTTTATAGTGCTACATTTTTACATATAATCCTTAATCCATTTTGAATTAACTTTTTGTATAGTTCGTGAAGTTTAGATCAAGGTTCATTTGCCTGTGAATGTCAGTAATTTCTAAGGGATCCTGGAACCAAAGATTTGAAAACTACAATGAGGTGTATGAGGGGTACTCCAAGATAGGTGTGTGCAAAGTGCCATGGGAAGGTTGACTTTGAGCAAGGCAGTCCTAGAAGACTTCCCAGAGGAGGTGACATTTGAGTTCTGCTTTGGAGAATGATCAGAATTTTACCAAGCAGAAGAGAAATCTTGTTTACTTTTCTCAGTCTTCCATGGCCAGTGATATTCTCAGTGAGGAGGTTCATTTTGAAAGAGGGAAGTGTGGAAAATAAAGAGAAGGACCTAGGACTCAGGCAGACCTTGGTTAAAATTCTTCTTAAATAGCTAAGTTATTTACCTTTTTAAAGCCTCAGTTTTCCAATCTGTAAAATGGGGGAAATAATTTTTTCTTTTCGAGGAAATTGAGGATTAAATGAGAAAACTATGCAGACTGGCAGGCATGGTAGCTGACACATGGTAGGCACTCAAAGAATTACCTTCTCTCCCCTTTCATGGTTTCCTTGACCTTTTCGCCATGTTACGGAGTTAGACCCACCCTTTGATGTTCAGCCTTTATTTGATTTCATTCTCTCCCCCTACATTGCTCTAGATGAGTGATTCTTTTTTTTAAAAAATATATTTTATTGATTTTTTACAGAGAGGAAGGGAGAGGGATAGAGAGTTAGAAACATCGATGAGAGAGAAACATCGATCAGCTGCCTCCTGCACATTCCCTACTGGGGATGTGCCCGCAACCAAGGTACATGCTCTTGACCGGAATCGAACCCGGGACCCTTCAGTCCGCAGGCCGATGCTCTATTTACTGAGCCACACCGGCTAGGGCTAGATGAGTGATTCTTGATGTATCAACCACCACAAAACAGATACTCAATATTTAGTTGTGGAGGGCTTTTTGAAATACAGAGTGCAGAACTTTTGATTTAGTGGGTCTGGTTTAAGACCCAGAATGTGTGTTTCTAACAAATTTCCAGGGGATGCTGATGCGTCTGGTCTGCAGACCACACTGAGAACCACTCACTGCTCTCGCTGTTTCCAATAACTGTCTCAATAGACTGTATGGAAGTCAAGATATTCACTTTCCACATGTCATAGATTCTCAAGGAAATTGTGTTTGTGTTTCAAAATTCACAGAAAACCCCAATGGGAAGACTTCTGGTTTTAAGATGGCTGGGTTTTGTTTTGTTTTTAATTGCAGTAAAAAAACACATACCATGAAATTGACCTTCGTAACCACTTTTAAGTGTATGGTTTCGTGGTGGTAAGGGTACTCAAGGATGGCTGAGTTTGTTTCTATCCTATTCTCTCTCCATTAAATCCGCTCCAAACAATAAGGAGAACATGCAACGCCCTCTCCATCTTTGATGAAACCAGGAGGGCAGCTCTGACCCTGAAACAATAAATGAAGACAGGAACTGGGCCGGGAATGACAAACAATTGGGCAGAGTGGAGGAGGGCCAACTCTCCTGACTAAGGAGGCGCATATATTGAGGAACAGCCGAGTCACCCCAGAATCCCAGAAGGCTGAGGAATGGGCAGAACCGGCATTTCAGGAGGTGGCGGTAAAGCAGGCTCCCAAACAGTAGGATTGACTGAGGTCCTTGTCATGGCGAATTTCGCCATGTAGTCAGGCACTTCTCTCCTCAGAGGACACCAAGGGGTTAACCTCTGGAGAATTTGAACCAGAGAGCCTCCAGATTTAGCAATCACAGTCCCAGCACAGGGGGAGGTGGGGGTGTGGTGGGGGCTGAACTAGACACTAAAAAGCTGCCCCCTAAATGATGACAGCCCAGGCTATTCCTAGCAGAATCCAGAATATCTACACGTAGGCTCATTAAGCAGCATTCTCCCCACGCCCAGCAGTGGACTGGAGCTTCATTTTATGAAGAAACCCAGTAGCCCCAGAGAAAAGGCCTGCAGTCATGACATCTGGGGCTTCGTGTGAAGTCAGGTGCAGTACAGTGAAACCCATCGGTCGTCAATCCCATTCCGGCTGGCAAAGCTCACAGTGAGCTTGTACCCGTGGAGTTCATTCCTAATCTACTTTCCAGGCTCATCCGAAAGAGAAGATTTTCCAGAAAAATCCTGACCCACCAACCTCCGTCTGGGTTGGGTGACTCCTTGGCACCTCCCCAGACCTGTGCACACCTCCCTCGTCTCCTTCAGAGGGTTGTGTCTGCTGCCTCCGTATGCAAAAGCCCCTCTCCTCCCAACAGCCTGGCTGGAGAGCCCGGTGATAATTCGTGGCAGCACCTGCTTGCCCAGTCTCGGGATAAAGTGCTTGTTAATGGGGCTGAGAGCTGGGCTGGTAGGTAGTTGGGAGTAAATCAGCTTAGGCCTTTGAATTATACTTCAAAGCTCAGCAGAAGGCAGAGCGAGCTGTCTGAAAAAAGAAAAAGGGGAAGACAGGGCAATTACTAAAACTCTTTTTGGCTCTGTTTTTAGGTTACCCAGTAGGGCTGAGCCTATTGATCGAGGCCCTTCAGAATACTATGAACTTGAACTTGAACTTGGTCAAGGGAATTGGAGGTCAAGGCAACACCCTGACTCTTTGATTCATGCTGGCATCTATCAGGAGAAGGGTGTGAGGTGTGTACGTCAGTTCAGCCCTAATCTACATGCTAAGTGGAATAGACATTATTATTTGAGGAACCCCTTTGCTTTCTTGGGAGAATTCTTCATTTTGTGAGTCTTCATGGGAGGAAAAGACCACTTCATTTCTGTTAACGGGTTGTAAGCTCTAACATTTAAAAAGAAATTCTTAGGATTTCCTTCTTTCTGCTTATATTACCTCTCTGTTTATGCATATTGTTTACTTTTCCCATCAGAGCTCTTAGCATATTAATCATAGTTATTTTAAATTTTCAATCCGATGATAATTCCAACATCCCTGCTATATCAGAGTGTGGTTCTGATATTTTCTCTGTCTCTTCAAGCTGTGTTGGCCTTTTAGTATGCCTTGTAATTTTTTGTTGAAAACCATACTGCATAAAAGGAACTCCGGCCCAGCCAGTGTGGCTCAGTGGTTGAGTGTCAGTCCATAAACCAGGAGATCACAGTTCAATTCCCAGTCAGGGCACATGCCCGGGTTTCGGGCTCGATCCCCAGTAGGGGGCATGCAGAGGGCAGTCTATCGATGATTCTCTCTCATTGTTGATGTTTCTCTCTCTCTCTCCCTTTCTCTCTCTGAAATTAAAAAAAAAGAAAAGGAACTCTGGTAAATGGGCCTGTAGTGCTGCAATGGTAAGGTGTAGGGGGAGGGGAAGCGTTCTGTCCTCTGATTAAGTCTGTCTTTCAGTGACCCTGTGTCCTCTGGGCACGTCACAACGCCTCTCAGTTTTCCCTCCCTTGGAGGGACAGGGTGGCTATCCAGGGCTGGAGGTGGGTGTATACTCCCCTCC
>NW_005367209.1:7654996-7665271 GCF_000412655.1 Myotis brandtii
GACAGAGTGCTTTGGTGTATTTCAATGTAGAGTGTATTTCCTCTCCCCCTACCAGAAGCATGAAAAGATTTTTTTTTCCATTTTCAATGAAATTCCAATATTTATTGTGAGAACCTGGTTAAACTCCTGGAGGTAAAGCTCACAAAAGTGCGGGGGCTTCCGGTGTCCCCGTTCCCCTAGAGTTTTTATCTCTTGGTCTTATTTGCACAGAGCCTCCAGGAATCCAACAGTTACAACGCAGGCTTTCCTACCCTGGCTCTGGTTCCGGCGGAGGTTTCCGCTGCAGTACGTTGTGAATCTCTATATCCACCTGTCAGTCTCTCTGATTTTGGAGGCAGCAGTTTGCCCCATGGCCTCACTCCTACAGATCTAAGAAGAGTTGTTGATTTTTCAGTTGACTCAGCTTCTTGTTAGGACAGAGTGACAACTTCCAAGTTGAACTATACTCCTGTAAAATATACGTAACATAGATTTATCATTTTAACCATTCCTGAGTGTTCAATTCAGACATTAAGTACATTCACATTGTTGTGCGACCATCACCCCCATCCATCTTCAGAACTTTCTCATCACCCCAAACTGAAACTCTGTACCCATTAAACAATAAACCCCCATTATGTATATGCTAACATTTATATTATTGATTGTTGATGCTGTCATTATTATTATTATGTAGTGAACAACAGTAATTTTTCTATTAGGACATTGGGCATCATTCTAAAGGACATGCATGGGATGGGGCACCATGACATACTTTTAAGAAAGGGGCTGGTGGAATCAACAGGTGTGTTTAGGGAGGGTCCCTGATGGGGAAAAACTGGGGGCTGAGTGCAGTGTTGATGTTCATTCAAGTCAGAGCCACGCAAGCTGCCCAGAAAATCCGTTCTAAATGGGCACATTTATCAGGGTAAATGTCCTGCGTCCACATTGACTTCGTTTCACTGGTTTTGTTTTATTGTTTCATTCTGCCCAGGAACCTTGGAGCTCTCAGAGATGAATGGGAAGATTCCATGTGCTAATCTCATTTCCAAATGTAATTGGCACCTGAATTACGAAGCTCTGCTTCCAAAGGCTCGCTCACAGAGCCATCCATCCTCCCTCCATCGAGGTGGGCCAGCGTGCCCCTGTGATGCATGTTCACTGCTCCAGCAACGGAGAAGTAGTGGAGCTGGTACAACCTTTTGGAGGGCAACTTGGCAGTAGGTGTCAAAATTTTATATTTGCAGAACCATCAGCCCCAAGATTTCATTTCACGGATTTAATTCCTCTCAAAGAAGTAATTGGACAAGTGGGTAAGGATGTTTGTACAGAGATGTTCGATGCAGCTTTGTTTATAATTGTGAAAAACTGGAAGCATTTTAACTGCCTAACAATATAGGACAGTTTTCATTAAGTATGGCACACTGAAGGGCTTATTTACTGTGTAACTGTTGCCAGAGACGAGGTAGAGTTGGATGTAAGGAAAAACCTCCATAGTATCCAGGCAGGGCCTGTTTCCCAGTAGAGTGACTGTCAGATTATAATACCCAAACCTGATAGTGTACAGTACATGTGTCTCTCACCAACAATGCTTTTGGGGCAAATGTTTATATTAAATTATATCTATACGCCTAAAATTCAATAGGACAGTTCAAACAAAATTACTTGGGGAACAAAGTTTCACATTAGATCCCAAATAAAACCGGTAGGTCAGAGGTACGTGTAGAAGTGTGGAAAAATCAGTCGTGTGACCCAGACCGTCTAGTACCAGCCAGGTTGGCTGATGAATGCGGTGGAAGTCACGGGTGACACTTCCAGGAAAGCTTTTACAGAAGGAACAGAGCCCATTTTCTTGCCTCCTTTGGCCTTTTCTGCCCCTTCCTGCCTGGAATATTGATGTGTTGCCTGGAGGCACAGCAAACACCATGCAACTATGAGGCTGCAGAAGCCGGAGATGAAAGTCTCTGCTCTCTGGCAGGGAGTTAAGGAGGCAAGAGGAGGCGTGCCCAGGATGCCTTGTTACACGAGACATAGAAGCCTTTCATGGTTTACATCTCTTTTCTCATGTCTTCTGCCATATGCTTCCAAACGCTCTCCTGATACAGCTGTTGTTTTCATTTTCCCTTCTTAAAAGCAAATGATAAAAATATTCCACGTACTAATCAATATAACTGGATGAAACAAATAAAAAGATACAACAAAAAGTCAACTGTGCTAACAAAAGGTTGTGCGCCTCGCTGTTGCCAGCAGCAAGAGAGGCCAGTAAGCAAACATTTAACAACCAATTTAACTGCCGATGATGTGGAAGTAATGCTAAGCATCTTACACCGCAACATGATAGTTTTAAAAAAACATACACATACACACAGTTCACCGAGTTTTAGTAAAATTTCAGGAAATTGTTTTAGGGTTTTGAGCTAATGTGTATATAATATTCCCTATTTAATATAATGGAAATAGGCTTCCTTTTGGCATTTTTGTTAAGAACATCTTAATGAAAATTTTAGGGCCCACTTAGTGATATTAAGTGGAATATGCCAGGTCTGGGAGGGGATCCTACTGCCCTAAGACCAATCCCTATCTCCGCTGGTCTCCAGGTGCAATTCCACCCTTTCCCTCCCCCAGAGCCCAGGATCCGTCCACCTGCGATCCTTGCAGCCCCTTTCCTTTCCTTTCCTTTCCTTTCCTTTCCTTTCCTTTCCTTTCCTTTCCTTTCCTTTCCTTTCCTTTCCTTTCCTTTCCTTTCCTTTCCTTTCCTTTCCTTTCCTTTCCTTTCCTTTCCTTTCCTTTCCTTTCCTTTCCTTTCCTTTCCTTTCCTTTCCTTTCCTTTCCTTTCCTTTCCTTTCCTTTCCTTTCCTTTCCTTTCCTTTCCTTTCCTTTCCTTTCCTTTCCTTTCCTTTCCTTTCCTTTCCTTTCCTTTCCTTTCCTTTCCTTTCCTTTCCTTTCCTTTCCTTTCCTTTCCTTTCCTTTCCTTTCCTTTCCTTTCCTTTCCTTTCCTTTCCTTTCCTTTCCTTTCCTTTCCTTTCCTTTCCTTTCCTTTCCTTTCCTTTCCTTTCCTTTCCTTTCCTTTCCTTTCCTTTCCTTTCCTTTCCTTTCCTTTCCTTTCCTTTCCTTTCCTTTCCTTTCCTTTCCTTTCCTTTCCTTTCCTTTCCTTTCCTTTCCTTTCCTTTCCTTTCCTTTCCTTTCCTTTCCTTTCCTTTCCTTTCCTTCCCTTCCCTTCCCTTCCCTTCCCTTCCCTTCCCTTCCCTTCCCTTCTTTCCTTTCCTTCCCCACCCCCTTTTTTTGGCTTAATCCCTTTATGTTTTCACCCAGCCCTACAACCCCCTCCCCTCTGACATCTGTCAGTCTTTTCTCTGTATCTATGAGTCTGCTTCTATTTTGTTTGTTAGTTTATTTTGGTCATTAGATTCCACATGTAAGTGAAATCATATGATATTTGTCTTTCTCTGACTGGCTTATTTCACTTAGCACAATACTCTCTAGGTCCATCCATGCTGTCACAAAGGTAAGATTTCCCTCTTTTTTTACAGCCTAGTGGTATTCCATTGTGCAAATGTACCACAGCTTTTCTATCCACTCATGTATTGATGGACACTTGGGCTATTTCCAAAAATTGTCTATTTATATGTAAAAAAAGGCTAAGTGACTGACCATACATCTGTCCAACCATCCGACTGACCGGCCGGCCGGTACATATGATGTGCACTGGCAATCTATGTATATAAAAGGCTAAGTGACCAACTGCACATCTGTCTGACTGTCTGACCAAATGGCTGGTACATATGATACGCACTGGCAATTTAAAAATAAACGTTGACTTCCACAGGTATGATACATATAAAGATCCCACTGGCACATGTAAAAGGCTAAGTGACCAACCGTATGTACATCCGACCATCCATCTGACCATCTGACCATCTGACCAGTCGGCCGACCAGTACATATGACGCAAACTGGGAATTTAAAAATAAACGTTCATTCGAGCATGCACAATACATATAAAGCTCTCGCTGGCGCCGATCGCACGCATGTGTTTCGATCTGTCGTTGTCGAGTGTGAATTTGGTTGTTTTTGTTGACATTCTGAAGCAGCAATTTTCACACCTATTTGAGTGATGATTCCATCGATTCAACAGTTGATGCCAAAAAGGGAAATTTTCCCATTGAGTTTCTTAAGAGTATTACTCCTTTGGGAATGCTATGTAATAAATTAAAATTGAAAGTAGGTGCAATCATCATGCTACTGAGAAATCTTAATAGTAAATGGGGTGTTTGCAATGGTACTAGATTTATTATCACAAGATTGCGACCTAACATAATCGAAGCTGAAGTATTAACAGGATCTGTGGAAGGAGAGGTTGTTCTGATTCCAGGAATTGATTTGTCCCTTTCTGACATTGGCCTCCCATTTAAATTAATTCGAAGACAGTTTCCCATGATGCCAGCATTTTCGATAACTATTAATAAATCACAAGGACAAACTCTAGACAGAGTAGGAATATTCCTACCTGAACCCATTTTCAGACATGGTCAGTTATATATTGCTTTCTCTCGAGTTCAAAGAGCGTGTGATGTTAAAATTGTGAATATTTCATCACAAGGGAAATTAGTCAAGCACTCTGAAAGTGTTTTACTCTTAATGTGGTATACAGGGAGATATTAGAGTAAGTTTAATCAATTTATCAGTCATTGTTTTTATCAATGTTGTTTTTGTATCATGTTTTTGTTGTTTTTATATCATGTTTTTGTTGTTTTCATATCATGTCTTTGTTGTTGTTGTATCATGTTGTTATTATTTATTTATTAATAAATTTATATATTATTTTCATATACATTTTACTAATTTTCTTTCATCTCTGACACTTCTATTAGAGAGAAAGGGTGAATAGCAATGTTAAAATATTTCTTCTAATTAATTTCCTTTCAATGTGCACGAATCCATGCACCAGGCCACTAGTTGTAAATAGCACCGCAATGAACATAGGGGACATATATTCTTTTGAATTAGTGTTTGGGGCTTCTTTGGATAGATTCCCAGAAGTAGTGGCATCTTATTGTAGTTTTAGTTTGCTTTCTTCAGATAACCTTTTCAAGTGATTTTTGGTCATTTCCTCTTCTAACAGGTGCCTGTTCAAGTCTTTTTCCCTTTTTAAACGTGGGTTGTTTTGTCTTTTACTTATTGACTTGTAGGAGTTCCTTTATGTTCTGGATATAAGTCCATTGTCAGATATATGAAATGCAAATATCTTCTCCCAGTCTGTAGACTGCTTCTTCATTTGCTTAGTAATGTCTTTTGAGGAGCCTAAGTTCTTATATTTAAGAAAGTCCAAATCATGAATTCTTTCAGTATAGTGTTTTTTGCACTCAATTTGAGATATTGATCATGAAGATACTTTTCTATGTTTTTTAGTAGACAGATTCTTTTTAACTTTTGCATCAGGTCTATAATTCATATTACATTAATTTTTATTAATGTAATATGAAGTAAAAATTCATCTTTCCCCATACAGATTATCCTCTGTATGGATATCCAGTTTCTCCAGCACAACTGAATTGCAATAGCACCCTTTTTGTAAATCAAATGAACATACATGTTTGGGTCAATTTCTGGACTCTACTCTGTTCCATTGGTCTTTGTCTAGCCTTGTGTCAATAGTACTTTGACTTAATTATTATAGCTTTACATTAAACACTGGTATCTCGTAGTGTGTGTTCTTCTCCAAGATTGTCTAGGCTGCTCTAAGATTTTGTATTTCCATGTAAATTTTAGAATTAGCTAGATAGTTCCCACACATAAACCTTGTAGGAATTTGATTGCAATTGCATTAAATCTATAAGTCAATTTGAGGAGGATTGACAACAATACTGAATCTTTCAATTCATAGTTTAGTTCTCCATTTATTTAGGTCTTCTTCTTGATGACTTTGTTGAATATCTGATTTAATTTAATCAACCCTGGAGTTGCCTGACCGTAGTCTTGATATTAAATTACAACATTACATACAATCATTATGTAATACATTTTCCTTACTGCTTAAACAATTTTTTTTTTTCTGGTTACTTGCAGCCAAAAGCATCTGAACTGACAAACTTTCCTTGTAGTGTGATGGATTAAGCAGAAGGCTTGAATCTATGCTACTCCCTGTGTGGCCATGGGTAAGTCACCTAACCTCTTTGGGCCTATTTCCTTATCTATGGAAACCTCACAGGGTTAGAAACTTGTTCTCTTTTTCACAAACAGGGGGAACGCTGACTCATCTTTCTTGTCCAATTTAAGTTTCACTTTCTTTGGGAAGGCTTTCCTGACTCTTTCAAAAAAAACCTAGCACCTGGCCGGCATGGCTCACTTGAGCGTTGACCTATGAATCAGGAGGCCACAGTCAGGGCACATGCCTCGGTTGTGGGCTCAATCCCTAATGTGGGTGTGCAGGAGGCAGCTGATCAATGATTCTCTCTCCTCATTGATGTTTCTAGTTCTCTCTTCCTCTCCCTTCCTCTCTGAAATCAATAAAAAAATTATATATTTTTATAAAACACACACACAAAACCTAACTATTCTTTTCCTATGCATGCCTCTTAAAGCAATCAGCACACTGTAATGTCATTGTTTGCATGTCTGTCTCCATCAGTGCCTTCCTGGGTCATTCAGGGACTTGGTAGGGAACAGAGGGCACACTTAAAGGGCTTAATTAAAGAAAGTGTAACGAAGAGACAATAACAGAGGAATAGACAGGATTAAGGGAACCCATAGGGGATGATGAGGCACCCCAGGGAATAACCACAGAGGCATTGATACCACTCTTGAGTCTGAAGGATAGAGATGAAGGAAGTGTTACTGGAACCCAGGGAGACCCATGGGCAGGTGGGGAAGGGAGAATAAACACCCCACCCTCTCTCTTCTCACTCTCTGATTTCCTTCAGCTCTCATTGGATCAACCCAACCAGAAGTCAGAGGGCAAAGGAGTCCAGGTGATACAGTTTGTAGAGTTCAGCTTCCAGGGGAACAAAGTAGAGCAGCAAGAAGCAGAAATGAATAAAGGAGAAGAAATAGGTAACGGACAGCATAACACCTTCAGCATAAGCTTCTTCAGAATGGATGCTAAATCTTTAAAAAATAATGTTGCCATAGTGTTTTAAACATTCGTTACAAACATGCAAACATCATAGAAAATAAAAGGCCCCCTGTTTGCCCCAGAAATACCCATAGCTAACTACCTGTTCTGAAATATTTCCGATTTTACCGTATATACAAGCACGCTGAATATGGGTCTGTGGAAGACTGCAATTCCAAAAATGACCACAGCAATATTTCTGGTCTCCCATGGTCTTCTTGACATTGCCACGCCCCATCACAAGGTGCATCTATTTTTCCTCCCCTTGAACCTGGGGAGGGCTTTGTGATTGCTTGGACAGGGAGAATGTGGCAAAGTGATGCTGCATGACTTCAAAACTAGGTCATAAAAGGCAATATGGCTCTGCCCAGAAATCTCTCTTTCTTGGGATGCTCACATTATGAGGAAACCCCAGTCATATGAAGAGGCCGCGTGCAAGTGCTCCGGCTGATTGCCCAGCTGAGGTCCCAGCTGACAGTGTTAACTACCAGGTAAGCGGGAAAAAAAAAACAACGAGCTTCCAGATGATTCCAGCTTCCAGCATCCGAGTGACCTCCGCTGGAGCAGACAATTACTAGTATCCTCACGAAGCCCTGCCTGAATCGAAGATTCATGAGCAAAATAACTGTTTTTATTTTATTTTATTAAAGCCACTGGGATTTTGAAAAACTTGTTATATAGCCATAATAAGTAGAACAGAGGCAGTATTAGGGAGTTAAACCCTCAAGCTCTGGCGTCAGACTTCTTGGGATTGAATGTAGTCTCTGTCTCTTATTCCCTGTGTAATATTTGGCAAGTTGTTCACATTCTAATCCTCAGTTTCTTCATCTGTAAAATGGGAACAATGATATTAAAACTCTCAGAGGGAAAAGAAACCTCTCAGAGAGTAGGATCCGGGTACAAAGCAATCAGCTCAGTGCCCAGCAGGTATTAAATTATTATTGTTATTGATCATTGATTTCCTAAAATAGAGGTGGGGAAACTTTTTTTTTGCCAAGGGCCATTTGGATATTTATAACATAATTTGAGGGCCATACAGAATTATCAACCTAAAAATTAGCCTGCTATATTTGGTCATTCATTTAATTAACTCACCCCTAATGCTTTGGCAGGGCCAGACCACATGATTTCACAGGCCTTATACTGCCCAGGGGCCAGATGTTCCCGACCCCTGCCCTAAAAAGCAAGCAGGAAACATACCGATTGAGCAAAGCTAAGCTTATTTCAGAAAGGGAGAACGGCACCCGGAAAAGTCTGAGTAGTATTTCCAAGTGAAGACACTTCATTAAGAAAGGATATGGGGTTTTAAAGGCTGCACTGTCCTAAGGTGGGTCATATAAGGCAGGTGACTGGTTGGGATTGGGCAGAACTTATGACATAAGAGCTTTGGATTGGTGGGTCCAGAAGGGCAAGGGCCTTGAAGTGAGTCTAGATGAGCAAGTTTTCTGTTTTAATAAGTAAAGTGTGTCACTGGTTCCATCTTATCTTAACAGCAGGCATTTCCCAGAGCAAGCAGGTAAATTATTACTTGGCGCCAGTATTATTTAATGCAGATAGAAGAGTGTGCTGCTTTCAATTCTTTTTTTTTTTTTTCCATAGAAAAGGGACCAGACTCTATCCCACCTATTATATTGAAACTTGCCTTTTTATTTAACAACATATCTTGGATATCTTTCCTTATCAGAACTTATCAATTCGTTTTACTTTTTTAACATCTGCTTGATATTCCTTGTGTTGTGATTTGTTCACCCTCTCACATACCAGCGCGTGGGGTGCGTGTAGGGGGCTGGCGGGCCCAGGCCCTGAGCACAGTGCCTGGTCCAGAGGAGGCACTCGGAAAGGGTTATTGAAAGGAGAGTGTGCCTGGAATCTGTAAAATGTCGTATCCTTGTAAGGTATGGTGGATGCTTGGGCTCCCCCAATACGACATCTTATCCCATATCCCCATTTTGTCACCTGTGTTATGATGCATCTCAGACTGGGAAGGATCCAGAAGTCCCTATGTGCACCCAGCAAAGAATCGGGGAGACTGCTGGGATGTATGCAAGACAGTGAGCCTGCGGAGCAGTAGGTACCCACCTGAACAGGCTGGATGGAGGATGCAGCTGAGATTCAGAGGGGCTCGGGTGCCAGGAGAGAGGTGTTGGCACTGAGTCAGTGCCGGCGAGAGAACAGATCACGAGTGTCAGTGGCCGTGGACTTTAGGAACTCATGCCATATGGACACCACTGACCAGGCAGGGCAAGGGACACCTTGTGACACCAGCAAGGACCCAAAGTAGGACGGCCACCTCTTCCCACTGCCACGAGGACATTCCCTTACATCCAGAGATCATCTTCTGAAGGAGGATGCCAAGGAGCAAACATTAAAAAAAGCAGTCCCTGAAGGGGTTTTAAATTGATAATCAGACACAACATTTATGAAAATAAAGCTGATACAAAATGAAAAAAAAAGCAGTCCCTGTAGGGGTTTTAAATTGATAATCACACAACATTTATGAAAATAAAGCTGATACAAAATGAAGATGTCGTTTCTCAATGAAGGATAAGAGTCTAATAGGGGGCATTTGGAAATAATGGGGCATTTCCTCCCACTTTTTTATTATGAAAATTTTCAAACAGAAAAGTAAGAAGAATAATTGAACACATATATCCACCACCTAGATCTCTCAGTTGTTAATGTTTTCTCCTTTGAGCATAATTGTTTCATCTATTTTTTTCGAAGTAGTTTAAAGTAAATTACAGACATCCTGACATTTCACCCCAAATGCATCTCTGAAAAATAAGAGCTTTTTCCTGCATAATGTGGAGGCGTTCCTGGTTGACCCTGGGAGTGCTGCTGGCACTTACGTGGGCGAGGGGCAGGGAAGCTAAATGTCCTGTAATGAGTGCTTTACGTCAGCTCCAGGAAGAATTGTCTGGGCCAACCCTTGACAGCATCACCTTGTAGAAAGCCTGTGCTGTAGAGAGACGGACATGGGAGTATGTGTGGGGGTGGGTAGGAAGGGTGCTATCATACACTTATTCATTATACATGGATGTCTTTATTATAGAGGTCACACAGAAACTGATCAGATTTAAAAAAGTGGTAAAGATGCAGTAGGAAAAAACACACCTATAATCCCATCCTTTAGGGTCAACCACTGTTAACTGTTAAAATAATTTTGGCATATTTCCTTCTAGTCT